>NW_020954641.1:36962973-37087745 GCF_900497805.2 Vombatus ursinus
GAGAGAGAGAGAGAGAGAGAGAGAGAGAGAGAGAGAGAGAGAGAGAAACAGAGACACAGAGACACAGAGACAGAGACAGAGAGAAAACCAAAACAATATACACAATGACCACTAAAGTGTGAGAAAGAGCATCACACATAAAACAAATGAAAATAAAGGTTGCAAAATTACAAAGAATACTTTTAGTGCCAAAATGAAGATATGAAACACCTCTCTCAATTTCTTTGAAGAGATGTGGAGAGGGGGTCCACAAGAGTGAAACATTGCATACATTGTTAACTTTTATCAATGTATTGATCAGTTTTGCTTTTTTCCCTTTTCTTCCTTTTCTTCAAAAAATTATTTGTTATAAGGGATGGCTCTCTGGGAAAGGGAGTGAGAGGAATAGGGAGAAAATTTAGTTAATGTAAGAACAAAAGCTAAAAATAAAAGGGTTAGATTTTTTGTTGTGGTGATGTTTTTGTTTGGTTTGGGTTTGGAGAAGATTGTTCTGTTTTGTTCTGTTTTGTTTTTTTAGATGGATCTTTGTTTCAAGAAGATAGTTTGGGTCATCAAAAGAAATGTCCTATTTCTCAGAGGTAATACAGACTGCTTACCTTCTCTTGTTCAATTCTAAGCTGAAGACACTTTCTACTTCCATTGTCTGTTCAAGACATATGCACTGATGGATGAGCTCTATATGTTATCTATCCAATTCCATACCACAGTATAGAATAAATAGTACCATAGTATTTTTTACTGGACTTGTGATTTCACTGATACAGGAAATGATCATAGTTAAAAATTTCCTTAACCAGTGCAAATTAGTACCCTCTCTGCAACTTACTAGTTTTATAAGTGTATTTAAGGCACTGAGAGAGCAAGGGAATTACCCAGGAACACACAGCTAGTATATGTCAGAGACGGAATCTGGACTCAGTTCTTCTTGACTAATGCTGGATCTCTAGCCACACTAACTCTCATCACCACAGCACTGCACTCAGTAAATACTGTTTACTGATTTTCCTTGAGTGCTACTTCGTTTTCCACTTCTTTGCAGCATCATGAGAACACATTTTAAAATCCTCATAAATAATCCAGGAAGAAAGGGTGGGGGAGGGGTAAGAGGAGAGGGAAGGATAAAATAACAAACAGCAAACAGTAATACAGTCTCTCAAAAAAAATGTAACTATTTAATAGAACTATCCTAATTGAATGATAAATTATATGCAGCTTGTTCCAAGTTGCTTCCTAAAGCCTACAACCTCTGACCACAGCAATTATAGGGAGATTTGAACACAGTGAGTTAACTGAGAAGCACTAGCATATATTTCTATAGCTCTGATATAACTGGTTTGGTAAAAGAGATATGTCTTAGAAAACAGAGCAAAGGCTCCAAATATGGGAAGCGACACTGTGTGTAGTTTCACTGCCTCTATTAGGTCTACCACAAATGTTAGCTATATAAAGAGGGTTAACCTTCATTACTTCCTGGAGAGAGATTTGGCTGTTGCTTTGATGGTAAACAAACCAAAAAAAAATGTTTTTATATATTTGGCTTCTGACCTGAACCTTTAGCAGATATCTGCTGTTATTTTGTTAATGCCATGTAAAGTTGCTCTCTCAGGAGAAAAAAAAAGAAAATTAAAAGAAGCCTGCATCTCCAGGTACCCAAACAATGCCCCTCCTTTTTATTTTTCCCTTCAGACTAACGGTCTGAAAATCCCAATAAGTGGCTCCCATCTCCCCACCCTGTTATATCAAAGTTGGACTTCATGAGAAGGGTATTTGGTACATGGATTTTTGCATGCTTTATTGTTATTATTTTCATGTAAAACTTGCTCATTTTGAATAGGCCTTGTTGCCCCACCCAACCCCATCCTATCATCTACCAATCCTTTGACTACATACACAATATCTCTCATATTTGACCTTTTGCCTGGACTCTCATTATCCCATCCCTAGTTTAGGTTCTCATTACCTTTTGCCTAACCAATTTGTAACCGTTTTGTGTCCAGGCTCTCTTTATACCCTTTCCCTAATGCACAAGTTGGCCCATGTCATACCCTAATCAAAAGCTTGTACTGGTTCATCACTGACAAGAAGACAGAATGCAGAGCTCACAGAATCACAAAATCTTGGAGTTGAGAAGAGAATCTCAAACACAAGCCATTTCAACTCTGAACTGGAAGCCCCTCCACTGGGATGATTGCTTACTTGAAGATCTTCAGTTACGAGTACGCTGTCTCCTGAGGCTACCTTGTACTCTTTGCCTTGTGTATCCCTAGTTACCCCCAGTGTGGTACTTTTTCACTCAATAGACTTTTTATCAATAGTTTTGAAACTGATGTGAACAAACCAATTTTATTTATGAATAGGAAAGGGGAAATAGTCTTTTCTTTTAAGGGTTGTCTTTTCCCCTCTACACTTTACTGGATTTATATACTTTTTTCTGCACTTATCCAAACTTTTCTGGTTATAGCTTAGGGGATTGTAACATTTCTTAACAGCTTGATCACAACCACTGGGAGGCCCAGTACCCATCAGTTTAAAAGTCATCACGGGGAAACACATTTGTGACCTTTCAGTTTCCTGTGAAGCACTTCAACGGTAAATGGACCCTTTCATCAGAAACTGCATTGAACCCATTAAAAAGGGGAGCTTTTCACCCTTGGGCATCCAGTGTTCAAACAGTCAATGCCTCATGCAGAAGGGCTGCCACATGGGTGAGGCTAGAACACTGTTGCTCTCTGCACTAAAGCAAGTCTGTCTCTATGAAGAAGACAGTCAATCGACAGGCATTATTTAGCATGCACAATGAAAAGAGTAATGTGCAAATCACTGCTGAGATACAAAAAGAGGATTAGCCAAGGTAACCAGAATTCAGTATAGTAAATCAAGGAGGTCTGAGCTCAGTTCAATGCAAGGTACAACCAGGAATATAAAGCAAAAGGAGAGACATTACTAATTCTGAGTAGCAGAAGAGGAAAAAAAATGAAAGGACAGAAGGATCTACTACTATTTGTTTACATGTAGGGAGGAGGTTCAGGGCAACTAGGTGGCACAGTGGATAAAGCACCGGCTGTGAAGTCAGGAGGACCAGAGTTCAAACCCGGCCTTAGACACTTACTAGCTGTGTGACCTTGGGCAAGTCACTTAACCCTGTTTGCCTCAGTTTCCTCATCTGTAAAATAAGCTGGAGAAGGAAATGGCAAACCACTCCAGTTTCTTAGTCAAGAAAACCCCCAAATGGGGTCACAAAAAGTTGGACATGACTAAAAACAACTCAACAACAACACATGGTCTAATGGATAGGTCACTGTGCCTAAAGTCAAGATGATATGACTTCAAATCCTGCCTCAGACTCTAACTACGTGACCCGAGGCAGGTAACTTCTCTCACTCTCAGTTTCCTAACTGGTAAAAAGGGGAAAATCATAGCACCTAGATCCCAGGCTTGTTTTAAGGATCAAATGACATAATATTTGTAAAGTGCCTTTCAAACATTAATAGTTATTATTATTATTCCTGTTATTGTGTGTTAGAATTTTTTCTTGCCAAAAGGATTGTAGAAATTCAGAAAAGGGGAGATCTACCCCTACTATGTGACATAGATCCATTTTCTCCCTTCTATTTGCAACACAGTCACCAACCTAGTTCAGTTCCTTCTTTCTGCTGCATTAATAAAAATTATATTTATTGTTCATTTATCCAGTCATGTCTGACTCTTTGTGACCCCATGGACCATAGCACACCTGGCCCTTTTATCCTCCTCTATCTCCCAAAGTCTGTCCAAGCTCATATTCAGTGTTTCTATGATACCATCTATCCATCTCATTCTCTGTCATCCCAGTCTCCTTTCCTTCAAGCTTTCTGAGCATTAGGGTCTTTTCCAATAAGCCCTGTCTTCTCATTATGTTGCCAAAATATTTAAACTTCAGCTTCAATATTTGACCTTCCAGTGAATAGCCTGAATTAATTTATTTAAGTATGGACTGGTTTAATTTTCTTGCTGTTCAAAAGACTTTCAAAAGGCTTCTCTAGTACTGCAATTCAAAGGTGTCTATTCTGGCTGCTCAACTCTCCAAATAGTCCAACTCTCGCAGCCATACATTGCTATAGGAAAAAACATAGCTTTGAATATATGAACCTTTGTCAGCAAGGTGATGTCTCTGCTTTTTAGTATGCTGTCTAGATTTGCCACAGCTTTTTTTAAAGGAGCAAACATCTTTTAATTTCATGGCTGTAGTCACTGTCTGCAGTGATCTCTGAACCCAAGAACATAAAATCTGACACTGCTTCCATTTCTTCTCCCTCTATTTACCAAGAAGTGATAGGCCTAGTTGTCAAGATGTTAGGGTTTGTCATTGTTGTTTTATATTAAGCTTCAAGCCAGCTTTTGTACTGTCCTCTTTCATCCTCTTCAAGAGGCTTCTTAATTCTTCTTCACTTTCTGCCATCAGAATAGTATTGTCTTTATATCTGAGATTGTTAATATTTCTCAAGGCAGCTTTAATTCTAGCTTTTGACTTTTCATGTACTCTGCAAATGAATAAATAAGGTGACAATATACAGCCTTGTGTACTCCTTTCCTAATCTTAATCAGTTGTTCCATGTTTGGTTCTAACTGATGCTTACACAAGATCTGTACACGGGTTCATCAGGAGACAAGTAAAATTATTTGGTGCATAATGTCTTTAAGGACTTGGCGCATTTTATTGTGATCCACACAATCAAAGGTCTTAGTGTAGTCAATGAAACAGAAGTAGATGGGTTGGTTTGTTTGTTTATTCTTTGGCTTTTTCCATAATTCAGTGAATGAAGGCAATTTGCTTTTTTAATTCCTTTATGTCTTTGAAAACTAGCACAGTCATTTGATAATTCTCAGTTCACATGTTATATTTCTGCTAAAATGTCATCAGTGCCTGCAGAATGACCAAAAAAATGCTAATTTTTTCCCATTATTAGCAAATCTTAAGTTTCAAGTTCAGACTCTCCAGACTGGAAATCAAGACCCTCTACAATCTGGTCCTGATATATCTACCTTCTTACCACTCCTCTTGACAAACCCCATGCCTCCTGAATACTTGCCCTTCTCTGACACGTTGTCTTATTTTCTGTTTCCCTATACCTACCTATACCTGTTCCCTACCCTCAAAAAATGTCTCCTTCAGAAAAAAATCTTCATCTATATCTCTTCCTGTAATAACAATTATTATAAGCAAGAAAACCCCAGATGGGTTCACAAAGAGTTGGGCAAAACTGTAAATGATTGAACAGACACATGTGCATGTGCACACACACATATGCACACATGCACATACGTGTAAAGATAAAAGGATAAAGGCTCAGATTTTCTGTCAAAAGCTGCTGGTGTCAGAGCTACCTTGTTGGCACATATACACAAACATACATATGTATATACACACGTGCACATATATACACACATATGTGTACATGTGCATATATACATATACATACATATATGTATGTATGTATCATATTGATGTTGATGATTATTATATATTTAAATATCTTGAGGAGACTAAAAAACCATTGTGAATATAGGCCATTAATGCCAAGCAATACTTGAGTCTGGGCTAGACAGATTTAAGTGGTGGAAGGAGACTAAGTGAGGCAATAAGAGATATTTTCCTTAGAAGCAGGCACTTCAGGCAAGTTTTCTCCTCTTCATTGTTCTATCCAGGCAGTCATTTGACCATGAATAAGGAGAAGAATGAAGACATTGAGTAAGCCCTCAGAGCCAACCTGGCTGGAGAAGTTAGGGAAGATTGCCTCCACACCACAGGAAGGTGAGGGGCCATCCAAGAGAGAATAATTAGTTTTCTGCCAAACTAAGCATTTCAATCCCAGACCTGGCTGCATGCATATCTTATTTGCTCTAATATATTTTAAACTACTTGTAGACAAATATCACATATCATTCATCTTTTTTATCTTTCTCAGCAAAGTACAGTTTTTATGTATAATACAATCTGAACCAGAGTGATAAATGTCTCTGTTGGGGAGTAATACGAGATAGTTTTGATAGATAAGTTAGGGCTAGATTTGATTATCAGGCTAAAGAGTTTGAACTTGACCTTTTGTCCAACAGATAGCCATAAATGATGAAGTAAAAACAATGTTTATCTACAAATAAGTATTTATTAAGTACCTTTTATGGGCCAGGCAGCATGCTAAAATTTGAGAGATTAAAGAAGATACACAGGGCATACATAAACAGAGTGGATTGAAAATGGGAAAGACAGGAAAAGACAGAACCCTAGGCCCTCAGAGAACTTAGAATCAAAAGAAAAAGTATTGACCAACAAAACTTCTGTATGTAAGCTTCTGGCAGAACACTTTTGTAAACAGATGGAATGGTATGAATATGAGGAAAAGTGTTCATGATTCTGAAGTAAAAGGATAGAGTCTCCTGAGTCTTCTCTCATCCACCCTTGGAAAAGTAAAAAAAGGTACTATAGGAATCCAAGTCCACAAAAGTAAGGAGTAAATATACCCAGAATGGGAAATGCTTTGTGATCAGTGGACCATCTACATGTCTTCTCTTTACTGAGTGTGAATCTTTACCCAATTGGGATTGATGACAAGAAGGCCAACAGCAGCCGATGCGTGTCTTTTCAATTTACCCTGTGGTTAAATAGAAGAATTCAGTCAAACAGGCAATAAATCTGACAATTGTAGCATAGGTGAGCACCTACATGATTTGCTAAGCTAAAAAGACAGCTGCTCCCTAGTCAACCCATCCATATTCCTTAACATCCATTTAATGTGCCTGCACATTTGCTATAATGTAGGGACCTTTTTTTGTTGTTTTGTTTTGTTTTCAGATCTAGGAGTAAAAATAAACTAATAAGAATTATGCTTAAAAGAGAAGCTATTGACAATTATTTTGCTGAAAGCAATTTTCACTTTGATGTCCAGTGGGAAGTTAATAGTGGAAAAGCTGAGGATAATTGGAAGACAAGATTTATTTATCATTGGGCAAAATCAAGTCATTTTCTTGTCTTATTAACCTACTACCTTTTTGAATCTGAGGAAAAGAACCCCAGGTTATGGTAGCCTTTGAAATAATAATGGGGTTGGGAAAAAATGAGACACAGAAACGTGGATTCATAGAATTTCAGATAGTTTATAATAGTTATTTATTCCAACCGGGTATCCAACATCTGAATCTTCCCCACCACATCCCAAATAGATGGTCATCCATCCTTTTCTGTTATAATAATAGGAAATTCATCACCCCCAAAAGCAGCCCATGACATTTTGGGGCAGCTCTAGACATTTCTTCATTGGAAATCAAAGACCCATAAAACTGTTAGAAACAGAAAGGACCTTACTGATTAGCCAATCCAGTGTAGCTCTTTTTACAAGTGAGGTAGCAGATTCAGAGAGATGAAGGGAAATGCGCAATGTCAGACATCATCAATTGCAAAGCAGACTGAAACCCAGGTTTTCCAACTCTAAGTCTACATACTTTAAGATTGACACAAACGCTTTCCCCTTCTGTCTTGCATCTATTAATCCTGTCTCTACTCTCTGGAATACACAAAATAACTCTAGTCATTCTGCCATTTGAAAGACATAAGGTATTTAGAGACAGTAATCATTGCTTATGGTGTCTTCTCACATCTCTAGCCAAACATATCTAATGCTTCCAACCATTCCTTATATCACATGGTTTCCAGACCCAACACCATTACATGCGCCATCCTATGCGATACACTCTAGTTTGTTAATATCTCTCTTAAAGAGTGGTACTCAGAACTGCCCTGTATCATTTGGAACAAGTGAATCAGATGCCAGAGTTTCAATCAAATCATTTATATGCTTCTTATATGATACCACAAGGACAAGTGGTGTGCACATGTTTAGATTTGGGCTTCCATAAAATTCAGTTCAATACTCCTACAATTAACTTTAAAATACTATTGTGATAATCTCAGAAATAACTCCAGGTTGACCCTACAGCCCTTCTTGTCTCACTGTTGAGATGCTAAAGCAGGCAGGCAACATTCTAGCCATTAAGTGCTATTTATAAGTTGATGGATTTCTCACTGGACCATCCTTTAGACATCACTTTTTATTTACTTCTTGGACTGTAATCTGCCTCTTTTCTCTGAACTTTGGCTGTCCAGAGTAATATCTGTACTAATCTTCATTGGCATCCTTAGGAGAGTGGTAAACTGACCTGCTCATTAAATCAATATACAGTCAATGGATGTGTCCCTCACCAGACAAAGAAGCTTTGTTACATTTATTGGTGTGTGCTTAGACTTCACTACAGGGAATTTTCTCTAGATAGCAGGGCCTTGGGTAAATATTTAGAACCTTCTGAGACTGATATTGAGGTACTAGGGAAAAGGACTTGTTTTGCTTTCTCTTTATCCTTAAAAATAGCGATGTTTTCTACTTTTATACTATATTTTATTCCCCAGCCCGATCCCTTTCACAATTGAACTATCTTTTGTAACAAAAAAAAGTAAAATTAACTGACATAACAGATGCATATGATAGCATATACAACATTCCATAGTCTTTCATGTCTTTCTGGTTTTTTTTCCAGCAGTTTTGGGAACCAAGTTTGCTCATTACAATTGATTAGATCAACTTTTAGTTTTATTTCCAGTTACATAAGTATAGTCATCCTAAATACTGTTATAGCTGTTCTGCTTACATCACTGTGCATCAGTTCATATAAGTCTTCATATGCTTCCTGGAATTCTTTATATTTGCCATTTTTAAAGTTGTAAATATAATATCTCATTACATACATGGATTTTTTCAGACATTTTCCAACTGTTGGGCAACCACATTATTTCCAGGTTGATTTTCGGGGGTAGTACTAGAGAAATGTTCTGCTATGAATATTTCAATATCTATAGGACCTTTATTTCCATCTTTGATCTCTTAGTGTTGATGCCCAGTAGTGGAATCACAGGGTCAAAAAGTTGGGGCATTTAGTGACTTTTCTTGCATTACTTTCAAAATAGATGTATCAATTCATGAGTCCACCAAAATGCTTTCTTTACCCTAAATATATGACATGTAAAGTACTTTGCCTATTACAAAACCATTAACATGCATTTTCTTTTTTCATCCTCTCATCAACCAAGTGACATACTTGTTATTACAATTATTATCAATGATTCCCATATAAGAAAGTTGATTGAGGTTTAGAGAGGCCAAATGACTTTCACAAGACCACACTGCAAGCAAGTGGCAGAGCTAGAACTGAAATTGGCAACTTTTAACACCAAGTTCAGTGCTCTTTCTACTATACTCCCCACTTCCTTCCCTTATTTTCTCCCATGATATAAAATAGGGATTATCATTCCAAAACTATTTCTCTAGCTCCTGTTCAGAATTCTTATTAATGGAATACATAAATTTGAAATGAATCATTTTATTCTTTCAATTAGTCAATCAACAAGCTTTTACTAAAAAAAAAAACTTACCATGTTCCAGGCACTGTGCTAAGTGATGGAGATATAAAAAAGGTAAAAACAAAAATAAAAAATAGTGCTTGCTCTCAAGGAGTTCACAATCTAATATGTGGGAGACAACTTGGAAACAACTACATATGAGCAAGGTGCATACAGGGTAAATTGGAGCTAAACCTAGAGAGAAGGTCCTATCATTACGCAAGATCAGGAAGGACTTGGGAGAAGGTAAGATTTTAGATGAGACCTGAAGAAAGCCAGGGAAGCCTAGAAATGGTGATGAGAAGAATTCCAATCATGGGGGACAGGTGGTTAAAATGTATTGAGTAAGAAGATGGAGTATTTTGTTTGAAAAACAGCAAACAGGACAATGTCATTTGATCTCAGTGTTTATAAACAGAAGTAAGGTATAAGGAGGTAGGAAAGAGCCAGATCATGAAAAGTTTTTAAAGCCAGATAGAGGATTGTATATTTGATCCTAGAAGTAAGAGAGAACCACTGAAGTTCTCTGAGTGTGTGTATATATTGGGGTGACATGGTCAGACCTGGGCTTTAGGAAGATCACTTTGACAGCTGAGTGAAAGATGGTCTGGAGGGGGAAGAGAATTGAGGAAGAAAGACCAATCAGAAAGCTTACTGCAAAAATCCAGGCATAAAGTGATGACAGCCCGTACCAGTATAGTGGTAATATCAGTTCAGAAAAGAAGGCATATATAAGAGATGTTGTGAAGATAAAGTCAATATTACTTGACAACAGATTTTATATGGAAGGTTAAAGAGTGAGCAATCAAGCAAACACCTAGGTTGCAAACCTGGATGATTGGGAAAATAAGGCCTTTTATTACAATAGGAAAGTTAGGGCGAGTGAAGGGCTTGGTCGGGGGAGGTAATAATTAGTTCAGCTTTAGACGTGTTGAGTTTAAGATATCTATGAGGTATCCAATTCACTGATATCCAATATTAAATAGGCAGTTGGAAGTGAGAGACATGAAGTCAGACAAGAGGTCAGAGGTGGACAAATAGATCTAAGAATCATCTGCAGAGAGAAGATAATTCAATTCATGGGAATTGATGAAACCATCAAGAAAAATAGCATAGAAGGAGAAGAGAAGATGCCCCATAACAGATCCTTGGGAGATACCCATGGTTAGTGGGCCAGACTTGGGTGAAGAATTAGCAAAAGAGTTCTAAGAAGGAATGGTCTGACAGGTACCACTGTAGTTGATAGGGAAGCATAGGTTATTTCAACAATTATTTTGTATACATAAAGAACTCTACCAAAGGGGAGTTGCAACCCATAGCAAAAGTTGAATGGTGTGATAAATTAAACAGTTTAGGAAACATTCATGAAGTTGAACATTTTTTAATGGGAATGATGATTTGTGTAGGAATGTTAAACCCTTTAACTACTTTGGAAAACTTTTAATGCTTTAATTTCTGGGCCCAGTATTACCCATCAAGTTATTACAATTCCAAACTTGGATCTTTAAATAAATCCTTTTTTGCTTCCTACCAAATAAGGTTGATATTTTCATGCAGCATAAAACTTTGTGGGGCCTCATTTGATGAGGCCTCTTTTTAATCTGGTTCTAGGAGATGTCACAAACAACTACACTACTGACTAATTACCTTAGTCAGTAGATATGATATTTGAATCAGAAAGGAATAAAGTGATCATAATGTACCAGTATGGATATAACAATAATAATAATAATAATACATTATTATTATTATTATTATGTAGTACTTTAAGGTTTGCAATACACTTTGCAAATAGTATCTTCACAATAACCCTAAGAGGTATGTGCTATAATTATCCCCATTTTATAGATGAGGAAACTGAGGCAAACAAGTTAACTTGCAGAGGATCACACAGTAAGTGTCTGAAGCTAGGTTTGAATTCTAGTCTTCCTGGCTCCAGCTCCAACAATCTAACCATTGTCCCACATTGTTGATAAGTCATAATAAGTTATGCCTGACTAACCTTATTTTCTTTTATTATTAAGTCAATAAACTGATACTTTAACAGGTCTATGATCTCACTGATATGTGTCCCTCCAATAGTGTAAATAATACCCTACATTCTGTGAAATTCTTTGCTCATTTTCTCCTATAAATTATCCAGAGATTATCTATTTAATGCACCAAAGGCCTTCTTACAAGTCTTTTAACATTCTTTAGATAATCATATAGCATTTTAGCCAACCATCCACTATCCTACTGCTCTCATTAAAATTGCCCCAGCTCCTTTTCCAGTCGTTCATTTCCTTGATAAAATCATTTATACAACTTGTTGGGGCAAATCACCTTTGGAAATATGCTACAACCTATTTACACCCATGATGAATCTCCCCAATATTCTTTGGGTCACCATGATTTTAATTCTTAAGAGATCTTTGTGTTCTTTAATTCTTGGTCAGAAAGCATCAATAAAAGCATACTGGTGCTGAGAGAGAGAGTGAGAGAGACAGAGAGACACAGAGACAGAGTCAGAGAGACAGAAAGAGACACAGAGACAGAGAGACAGAGACAGAGGGGGAGAGAGACAGACAGAGAGACAGAGAGACAGAGAGAGAGAGATATTCCTGTCATGGAGCACTTTGGAATCATTGAAAGTACAGTATAGTTTCTCAAATGTAATCCAGCCTACTTTGCTTCTCCTATTCAATTATTGACCATCATTATCCATTTCTAGTGCCTAACAAAGATATATGTACTAGCATGGACTAGTTCAATGGGCTACTCATCTAGCCCCTTGTGATTATCTGGGCAATAGGCATTCTTAATCCACTTGGATTTTCCTGTAAGAACTGAGAGGTCAGTTTCTTTGAGGGAATAGTTATGCTATAAATTTTCCCAGGAAAGACAACTCAGTCAAACTACGGCATAACGGGCCCAAATCTAAGTATCTTTTTTTAAGAGCAACTTTAACAAGTTGGGATCTGTTCATAGGTGCATGACCAGTGTAGTGAAGGAACTTAAAAACATGTGGTACTAGGATCAGACAAAGGAACAGGCAAGGTTTAACATGAAAAATAGATTTGGGGGAACATGATAATGTTAGTTATCTGAAGGATTTAAATATTTGTTGTTTGTTGTTCCTAGAGGTTAACTTAAGATTAATGGGTAGAAGGAATCTATAGGAGGCATTTTTAAAGTCAGTGTTAGTGGGAAATAAAACAAACAAAAAAGAACTTTCAAAGAATTTCTGTTGTTGTTGTTCAGTCATGTCTGACTCTTTGAGTCCTGGCAGAGACATTGGAGTGGTTTGCCTTTCCCCTCTTCTCTCATTTTATGGATGAGAAAAATGAGACAAACAGGGTGAAGTGACTTTCCCAAGGTCGCACACCTAGTAAGTGTCTAAGACCACATTTGAACTCATGTCTTTCTGACTCTAGGCCCAATACTCTGTTCACTACACCACATAGAGGCTACTTAAAAGCAGAATGAATTTCCTCAGGAGACGGAGATTTCTCTACTATTAGAAGTTTTCAAGTAATGGCTGGATGACCCTTTGTCAGGGCATCATGACCAAAATTCATGCTTTGTATAATGGCTGGTCTAGATGAGTTCTGAGTTCTCTTTCAACTCTGGAATTCTATGATTCCATGAATACATATAATAAGGAGCTATCATTTATAACCTACAGAAGCAAGTCTAATATAAAATTATGTGGTGAAAAGCATTATTCAAGGGTCCAGTGTTTTTGGCATTTGATTATAGATACCATTCACTATCTCTGCAATTCTAGCTTATTTAGACTTGGGTCAGGGTAAGGAAAATATTTTCAGCTTTATCTTTTTACCCCTTCATGTTTCTTGTTCTATGGCAGACCCTAATACCCTTTTGATTTTCTAAGCACCAAAAGGGAATTTAGCTAGGGGAGTTTAGCTGCTGTGTGCAGCCCTAGCATTGAGCTGTGAGCTGCTAATGTCATTTTAAACATAGTTTTCTTATTTGTAAATTAGCTTGCAGATTAGCAAGCTTCCTACTACTAATTACTAGATTAGCTCAGGTTATCCTGCAGGGAAAACAGTGGCTAGGATGCTGGGAAGACAAACATGGCAGTGTTAACACCAGTGCTCATTTGCATAGTTCATATATCTTTGGGCTTGCAGGAAGATAACCCCCTGCCTCTCCTAGTTAAGTTTAATATGGCATTTACAATTTTGCATAAGAATATTAGACAACAAATTAGCCCAGGAAGTTCAATTAATCATAATCCAAAGCAAACTTGAGGGAAGAGATAACCAAACAAACAAACAAACTCCTTAACATTCAGTTCTTTCCCCAACCTGTACCAGGTGGCAAGATAGAAATGACTAACAGAAATGATTCAGAAGGAAGCTGAGGGAAACAGCAGTGGAACTGGAGCAGAATGGACACTGAAGCCCATATTGATCCACTGGAGTGATTACCCTTCAAAATTTATATTGCAATCATTTGTGTCTGGAAAAGGAAATATGAAAGAAAGAAGGAAGGAAGGAAAGAAGGAAGGGAGGAAGAGAGGGAGGAAGAGAGGAAGAGAAGGAGGAAGGAAGGAAGGAAGGAAGGAAGGAAGGAAGGAAGGAAGGAAGGAAGGAAGGAAGGAAGGAAGGAAGGAAGGAAAGAAAAAAATTCATTAAGTGCTTACTATTTGCCAAGCATTGTATTACCACTAGGAGCTGCATGTGAGAAAGTGAGATAATCCTTTATAGTCTAATTGTAGAAGACATACAATCTTTTGAGGAATAGTGATTAGGGAAGGAAATAGAACCATATAAGAGATGACTGTTACACCTTTTCCAATGATTGTGGAAAGATTGATTTGATTACATTCCAGAGCAAGAATGGATAGGTAAGGGAGGTGGTGGCACACATTGTAGCAAGGAGTAGATGTCAAGAAAGTGACTTTGATGTTTTTCAGTCATTTCTGACATTTCATGAGCCATTGGGGGTTTTCTTGGTAAAGATACTGGAGTAGTTTGCCATTTTCTTCTCCAGCTCATTTACAGATGAGAAAACTAAAACAAACAGGGTTAAGTGACTTGCCCAGGATCACATAGTTAGTAAGTATCTGAGTTCAAATTTGCATTCAGGTCTTCCTGACTCTATCTACTGAGTCACCTAGCTGCCTTAGCTCAAAATGGGTAGGATATTCCTTTATGATTATTTTTAGATTACATTTACATAGTGCAAGCCTCAAATCAAGTACTAACAAGATTTATTAGGATTTTATTTGTGTATCTATTTGCTAGGAGTTTAAATGAACTGATCACATCATCTCATATTCACTTGATATTAATTCATTCAAACCCACCCAATATCTTGACCAAACTAACCCAGTCTTTAAGATTATTAGACTATTATAAAAGCCTCCTAATTGATCTCCTTGCCTCAAGTCTCTTTCATCAGCAATCCAGCCAAAACAGCTGTCAAACTGATTTTCCTAAAGCTCAAGTTTGAAAGTGTCACTCCCTCCCATAAAAAAAATCTTTCTTTGCAGATAAAAATAAAAAACAAAACAAAACAAAAACACTTCTTCATTTAGCTTTTAAAACTCTTCCCGATATTTAGCTCCTGCTTATCTTGCCAGACTTATTACACATTATTGACATTCTTGGGCTCTTTGATTCAGTTAAAGAAGCCTATTTGATGTTCTTACAAGACCTATTGTATTAAAATAGAGGACAGCTGACTGGCGAAGTGGATAGAGTTCCAGGCCTGCAGCTAGTTCAAATCTGGCCTCAGACACTTACTAACTCTGTGACCCTGGGCAAGTCACTTTACGCCATTTGCCGCGGTTTCCTCACCGGTAAAATGAGTTGAAAAAGGAAGTGGCAAACCTTTTCAGTATCTTTGCCAAGAAAAGCCCAGATGGGGTCATGGAGAGTCAGACATGACTGAAAAACAACTCAACAACAAATTAAAATAGGTCCGTGCAATAGCTGAGTACACCGGTGATCTAAATCACGTCCAAAACTCTTATGATTGTAAGAATACGACCATGAGTATGCCAATATCTAGAGGTTTACCAATTGTGTTGGACAGCTAGGTGGAGCAGTGGCTAGAGTGCCAGGTCTGGGGTCAGGAAGACTCATCTTTGTGAATTCAAGTCTGGCCTTAGACATTTACTATCTCTATGACCCTGGGCAATCCTGTTTGCCTCAGTTTCTTTATCTGTAAAATGAGCAGGAGAAGGAAATGGCAAACCACTCCAGTGTCTTTGCCAAGAAAACCCCAAATGGGGGTCACAAAGAGACTGAAATGACTGAAAACAAAGACCAGATATGTACTCCCAAAGCTATGGTTAACAGCATGTTATTATTTATAACCCTTTAGAACCATTAACATACTGTGGTTTTACACACTTCATGTGTAGAAAGTAATTTCACCCATATCCATCCACTGGTTTAGTCAATCTGTCAATCAATATTTATTAAGTTCTAGCTATATGCCAGGCACTATGCTAAGTATTTGGAATACAGAGAAAGGCAAATAAAAGTCCCTTCCCTCACAGAGTTCATAATGTAATAGCTCAGGTTTTTGGTGTGCACCTCCTACCCTCAACCTCATCATTCACACAATCCAGCAATGCATTCTCTTCCCTCTACTATGTCTGACATTACCTTTAAAAATTACAAAGGAAAGTGAACAACATCAGGATGCTATGATATACTTAGGATGTGTTCAATTTATAAGAAAAAATTCAGCTGGGCTCTCTATAGAGAAGCTGACCATAGGTTGGTCATGGCTTTAAATCAAAGTAATCTTTTCGACAACCCATCTTCAGATTCAAGTCATGACCAGCTTTCATAGAAATCATTTTTGAAGAATACTGTCCTTTATTTGTAACATAGATTATTTACCATCCTAATGGAACAAAGAAGTATGAAGTAGTAGAGAGGGTGTGAGCCTTAAAGCCAGGAAGTTCTGGGTTCAAAGCCCACTTCTGATATAAAGACTGTGTGATGCTGGGCAGCTATATGAAATTCATATAGCTCTAAGAAGGTCTTTAGATGAGAGGGTACCAAATTACACTGATAGAGGCAATCTCCTTACTGGAGGTTTCCCAGTGAAGTCATAGGTCCAGTCCCTTTGACTAATGGGAGGAATCCACAGTCTGAAAGAAAACAAGAGGAAACATTATTTCTATGTAGAATGCCTAGGTGAGAGCCCATTTAGAATATTATGGTAGAATATCTTTAAATGGAATTTAGAGGTTGCAGCATGCTAGGTTTTTTACAAATGATATAATTTTACAGATGATAAAACTGAGGTCTGGAGATGGTATAGTCATTCTAGAGAAATACAGACTTCTTGAAGACAGTGACTATTTAAATTTTATCTATATTCCTACCTCCCTGTCTATGACTCAATATAAACTTAATATAAATTCATATTGAATTTAATTAAGTGATGCCTGAGTTCAAATAGGTAGTAAGTAGTTGATCTGGAATTTAAACCTAGAGACTGATTCCAAATCCAGTCATCTTTCCATGACCACGCATGTTTATGTTGGGGGTGTCACATTTTCAGAAGGGTAGATAGAACCATCATTCCAAATGTTACTGAACTAGGATATTATAGGTACTAGAAACCATACTACATGGAAACTGTCTTAAGAAACTGGAATTTCTTAACCTAGAAGAAAAAAAAACAGAAGTAACTGTGGTTGTGTAGCCTGATTTTTAGTATTTGAGTTATTATCATGTATTGATAATCATAATAGTAATAGTTAGCATTTATATACTGTTTTAATGTCTACAGAGTACTTTACACATCTTAACTCATTTGATCCTCACAGAAATCCTGGGAGGTCGGTACCATTGTTATCCCCATTTTACAGATGAGGAAACTGAGGCAGAAAAGGGCTAAGTGACTTGCATACAGTAACATAGTTGGTATCTGTGACTAGATTTGAACTTAGGTCTTTCTGATTCCAGGTCTGGCTCTCTAACCACTACACCACCTAGGAATTTGACTTTTTTTTTTAACTTGACCCAAAAGATTGAACTATATGCAATGAGTGGAAATTCCATAAAGGCAGGTTTTGATTCAATGTAAGTAAAGAAAACATCCTAAAATGAAAATTATCTAAAATGGAATAGGGACAACTGGGAAAACCTGCACAAGAGATCTTAAAGTTGAAACTAGATGTCCTTTCGTTAGGATAGGTCGAGCCCCAAAGCCCATGGGTATGAGACTCTCTCCTCATTGGTGGAAATTGATGCCCCACCCCTGCATGAGGGCAGGGGCAGAGCTGGCCAGAAGACCCTAAAAGACTGAAGAGACCAAGTCTCTATTCTTTCTTTCTCTTACCAACTCTGCCCTACCCCTTATGTAGGGGAAGGGCACTGATCTCCTCCAGTGAGAAGAAAGTCCCCTATCAATGGGCTTTGGGGTTCTGATTACATTAGGGATGCTCTTTAGGGGATCCCTATTTAGGGATAAGTAAGACATGATAACCTATGTAGTTCCTTCCAACTTTGAGACTGATTGATCCTGGGATGATTCCAAATGGTAATTTCCTCCACCAAAATCTAAAATGGAAATATTAGTTCTAGCTCTTCTCTTATTTCATCCTTGTATTTTGAGATGAAAAATACAGTCTCCATTTCCATTCTAATTTATAGAATATTTCTCCTAATCATCCTTTCCCCTTTATGATGATACATAGTGTTCTATAATAGCTTCCCAACTTAAAAGACCATTATATTAAATCCCTCCTTTAAATGAAAAATACATTAGTGGCTACCTTCATATATATTCTGATCATGGTTGTATTTTATGAGTTGAACCACAACCTTGGCTTAACTCAGGGAAAAAATATGTGTGTGTGTATATACATACATATATATATGTATGTATATACACACACACATATATACACATATTCTTGGAAACGCATTCTAAGCCTTGGACGATAGCCTTATAAGTCTTAGCTACAAGTCCTTTTCTGAATACACTAGACCACATGAAGAAAAGGTGCCTGGCTTTTGGAAGGACAAAGGAAAAACAGCATCTTTGAGTGCCTCTTGTGCTTTCATATTCTTTCCAGGCTTCTATTGGGTGTTTTTTAATCACTTATTAATGATAAATTGATCTCAAGAGATACTAACTCTGTACTTACCGCATACTTAGCTATGCTTGGGGCTGTTTCCAATGTATCAGCTGCACAGTGCTGGTGTAACTTCACAGCTGTTTTGATGAGCATAGCATTCAATTTCAAGGACCCTGCTGAAATCCCCCCTTCAAATACATGCAAACACATCTACATACACATACATACACATACTTCTCCAAATAACAGTCTTCAGTTATCAAGAGGAACAAATTGGTAATATAAGCCATCCTCAAAGAAATATTGGAGAGCTGATACTCCAGGCCTTCAACTTGCTACTTCCCTGGCCCTTCAGGTGTAACCTAAAGGTAACAGAACCAAAAGACTTTGTATCGAAGTTGTCCAGGAAAACTATTCTGAATCACACCCACCTACATTATAGGGATTTGGCACCTGTCTCCTGACAAAGGAGCTGACCAATTTCTGTGTGGGCATTGGGCCACCAAGTCAGATGGACACAAATTAAGGATGTGAGGAGAACATGTGTAAGCATCAGCCAAGAAATTCAGAAGCCAGAAAACAACTGGAGGTGCCAGGGTAGCTTAGACCACATGAGTATAACCATTTCTGTTTCAAAATAGGTTTTTAGCCATTGCTGGAATCTAGTCCAGGTGTGTGGAGATGTGGAGCTGCTTACCCATGCCAAATTTATGCAAACCACCTGGCAGCTGTTGTGGACATGAATAGCCTGGGACTAACTAAAGAATTTGCTTTACTACTGTGGCTTTTCCACAGTCCTTGTTTCAGCAGAAGAACACTTTGGGAACATATGTCCCCACCCTTTGTTGTGCAGCACTCTGAATCAGTCTGGGGCTTTCAATGTGTCTCAGATGGGAGAGAAACCTCTCTGTAATACTTCACCTCCCTCTCAACCTCTAGCCCCAAGTATGAGAGCGCTTGCAACACTTTCTTTCCTTAGAATATGAAAGAACAGATCTTTGCAGGAGGAGGGGCTCAGCATGGCCATTATACCAGTGTTTCTAAAAGTGGAGACTGAAGTCCCCAAGGGAATGGCAGACTTCCTGGAGTACAGAGAAATTGGAGGTGGAAGGGTCTGAATGATGTTTTGCTAGTACCATGGTGAACCAAGCCGTGTGAACAGAATGATCTGACTTCTCTTCCTTCCTTTTTGCTGCTGTTCCTGTTGTTCAGTTGTTTTTTAGTTGTATCTGACTCTTCGTGACCCCATTTGGGGTATTCTTGGCAAAGATAGTAGATTGGTTTGCCATTTCCTTCTCCACCTCATTTTACAGATGAGGAAACTGGGGCAAACAGAGTTAAGTGACTTACCCAGGGTTACACAGCTAGGAAGTGTCTGAGGCCAAATTTGAAGTCATGAAGATGAGTCTTCTTGACTCCAGGCTCAGCACTCAATCCATTTCACCACTTTCTACTCCACATTACCTTTCCACGTACTTTAAAGATCTATTATGGTACCCAAAAGAAATGAGGTCTATATCACCCACCAGATGATGATGGTGATGATGGTGACGATGATGATAGTTTGCCTCTATATGACACTTTAAGGTTTTGCAAATGTTAGCTCATTTCATCCCCGAACTATGGTAGGTTTATATTGAAATTATCCCAGTTTTTAAGATGAATAAACTAAGGCTAAAACAAATTAAGTGATTTGCCTAGGGTCCCACAGCTAGTAAGAAGTAGAGACTAGATTTGAACTCAGGCCTACCTTACTCAGAGTCCCAATATGCTATCTGCTATGTCACCTTGCTGCCTGCAAAGTAGAATATAAATAACTTTTTTAAAAAAGTCTTAAAATGTGTTCAGGACTCAGTCCAATGCAATGTATATATATATATACACACACACACACATATATGTATGTATGTGTGTACTATATATACAAACACACATATATTTATATATATATATACACTTATACATGTATATGTATATATTTTACTTTAGTTCTACACCCCCCCACACCTCCAACATTAGATGTTTCCAAGTAACCAGATACTTGTGTGCCACTTACCTCATGGAGTATACATGTGGATGGGTTCACTGGGGTTACCCCATGAAGCATTCATAGAACTGAACTGAGCTCCCCTGACCACTTCTGGGGAGCCTTATACTCAACACAGTTGGAACTAGGCTTTGAAACAACAAAGTAATGCCCTTATTTTCCCTTGGTCTCTCTCCTCCCTCTCTCCCCATTACAGAGTATTAAATCAGACACTGCCCACTTAACCATGAAGAATGGCCCACCTTAAAAGTAATTACTTCCCTCTCTAGCACTGTTCCTCTCTCTGAGCATATTGGGACTCTGAGAACTCTTCCTTGGACTTCCTATGAAGATGAGGCAGGGGGTTTTGTTCCATCTCCCTACCCCCAACAACTATGGCATCTGCTTGATCATGCACACATATATTGCCTAAGCAAGCTCTTGCCTGGACCTTGGGTCCTTTGCCGCTTCTTCTGTTTTTCCTTGGCATGATGAGCCTATCAGGCGTGCGAACACTCTAGGTCCTCAAGTGAAGCCTGACTCCTGGTCCTTAAGCTATTCCTTGGGCCTGCCAAAAGAATCTGACCCTGACTGATATATTCAGATAGTGGAAGATGAAGGTGAAATAGCTGTTTAGCTGTCCCACAAAAATGTCTCATGTTTTTGATTTAAAGAATCAACCTCCTAGGAAAATATGGTAAGAGTTATAGGTTAGTGTATCTTGCTTTAAATCTTTTCCAATTCTCACTTAGGAATCTTTTGTATTTTAAGAATTTCTTTAGTGTGGAAAAAATTAATTGCTGTCCTATATTTAATCTGCATTGTATATTAAATATGTTGCATTTTCCTGGGTTTTCAGAGTAGGGGATGTGAAAAACCAAAAGCACTGAGAATGAACCTTACCCCTCTCTTTTGGGACCAAGATCCCCAAGAAAGGAAGAAAATATCATTTTATTAAGCAACTACTGTGTGCTAGGAACTGTGCGAAGTGCTTTACAAATATAGCATTTGATCCTCATAATAACCCTGTGAGGTAGGTGTCACTATTATCCCCATTTTACAGTTAAGGAAACCAAGACATACAGAAGTTAAGTAACTTGCCCAGGGTCACATAGCTAGTTAGTACTGATGGGCAGATTTGAGCTCAGGTCTTTCTGACTCCAGGCCTAGCTCTCCACCCAGTGTGCCACCAGGCTTACTGTTGCCAGCCCAGCATTGGGGTCCCTTACCCAGAGAGTATGTCCCAGTTCTACTGATCAGTGGGACCTGTTCTTACATGTAGATGGAACAGTTGGATGATTAGCCTAAGATCATTTTTCCATTTTTCATCTACAAATTAAAAAAAAAGATCCCAGAATTAGAGGGCACTATATCAGAATAGAAATCCTCCACAATATCACCAAAGAGTGTCCATCCAATCTCAATTAGAAGGTAGCCAATCAGTCAGTAAATGTTTATTGAATACCTACAATGTGCCCATCATTGTGTTAAGAGCTGGAGACACAAAGAATCACAAAAAAAACCAAAAAACAAAAACAAAAACAAAAACAAACAAAAAAACCAAACATTCTCTGCCCTCAAGGAATTCACAGAATAATGGGACCAATATGTCATATGTAACTCATGACCTCATTACTTCCCATGTCAATCCATTCTATTTTTAGATGGCTTTAATTGTTAATTGTTATTTTCGCTTTCCATATATGAAACTAAAATATTCTTCACTGCAATTTCTGTCCATTATTCCTGATTTCTACCCTCTGGCCAAGCTGATTGTGCATCTCTACTTCTCTGTAAAAAGGTAAAAAGAAGCATGTGCTTCTACTAGAAACTATCAAATATGGAACCCTCCTTCAGTCCCTTCATCACCATCTTCCATCTTCAAAACAACTCATTCTGGATACTACCTGCCAGGCTATGTAGCCTGATATCCATGTCAAAACATATTAAAAACCTCACTTTCATTTAACTGAAATTAATGAGAACTATTTCTCTAGGTTCTTTCTAGACTTTTCTCCCTTTCTTTTAGACTTTTCCCCTAGAAAAGTTAATAAAAGATCAAGATCCTATAAAATGGATCAAGGATAAACTTAGGCTGAAAAATACCTCAGGTTTCATTAAAATCTTTGCTTCCCCCATCACCTGAAAGAATTATATTGCCTCCCTAAGGAGAAAAACTCTTTTTCCCTTTTCCAGAAGGGACAATGGAATTGATCAGAGGGAAGAAGCCCTTTTGATTACTTTAGATCACCAGTGACAGATCGAGCTGGGAGACAGTCCTTGAGGGTCACAGGTAGAGGGACTTTTAGGAGGACAAATATCCAGGGGTGTTCCCAATAAATTAAGTGAATATTATTCTTTAAGATAAACTAGAATATTGACCCCAACCTGACTTTTATCTGATTGTGACATTTTCCTTTTTTTTATTTTAAATGTCTTGAGTTACATGTTACACATCTCTGAAGAAGTGAGAAGATTCTACCAATTTGAATACTCTCTCTCTCTCTCTTTGTCTCTCTCTGTCTCTGTCTGTCTCTGTCTGTCTCTCTCTGTGTCTCTGTCTTTCTCCCTCTCTCTCCTCTATAAATGCTTGGATTTAAAATGAACAAATTAATAAAAAAAATGTTTCTAGCAAACTTATGCCCAAAGCACAGATTGTAATGTTAATACATTTTTTTCCTTTGCCATACATATCAGGTTGCAATTGCATATAAATCCCTTGCTTCATTTTCTATTTTATTAAATCAAAAGAATCCTATACAAAGTAGTATACCTGGTCTTCGTGAGATGAAAGTTGGCTAGCACATGAGTAACATTTTTTGGCCAGACAACTCATGAAGGCTGTTAATCATGGAAAGGTTATAAGCTGAACAGAGGGAAATGAGGAACATACATAGGAAATTATTGAAAGTATCAGATTATTGGATTACATGTGAACTGGTTCATATATGTTATCTACTTCCATTAGAAGATAAGCTCCTTGAGGGCAGGGATTTTCTTTTTGTATTTGTCTCCCCAGCACTTCGCACATTATTTGAAGAATAGTACAGGCCTAATTCATATGAATTGGATATAGCCCAGTTTCACTGCATAGACAAAGAAACTCACAAAATTAAGATCCGCTCCAATTAACTCAGTTGCTAATTTCATTGAATCATAGTTACAAAAAATAATAAGGTAAATTTAGAAAAAAAGTTACATCAATATTATCAACATCCCAGTGTAAAATGAAGGTCCTGAATGCTTTGATCTCATGTAAGACTAATAGTGCCCTGGTTCCTGTTTTGTTTTGGCAGGTAAACTCCCAAATATTTTGTAGTGTCTACAGTAATTCAAAATGGAATTTCTCTTTCTACCTCTTGCTGCTAGGCTTTGTCAGTAATATACAGAAATGCCAATGATTTGTGTGGATTTATTTTATATCCTACAACTTTGCTAAGTTTGTTTATTTCAAGTACTTTTTTACTTGATTCTCTAAGATTCTTTAAATATACCATCATATTATCTGTAAAGAGTGATAGCTTTGTTTCTTCTTTGCTTATTCTAATTCCTTCAGTTTCTTTTTCTTCTCTAATGGCTACATCTAACAATTCTAGCACAATATTGAATATCAGTGGTGATAATGCACATCTTTGTTTCACCCCCATCTTATTGGAAATGCTTCTAGTTTATCCCCATTGCATATAATGCTTGCTGATGGTTTTTGATAGATGCTATCATTTTAAGAAATACTCCTTTTATTCCTATGTTTTCTAATGTCTTAATAGGAATGGGTGTTGTAGTTTGTCAAATGCTTTTTCTGCATCTATTGAGATGATCATATGATTTCTGCTAGTTTTGTTGTTGATATGATCAATAATGCTGATAGTTTTCCTAGCATGGAATCAGTTCTGCATTTCTGGTATAAATCCTACCTGATCACAGTGTATTACCCTCAAGATAAGTTGTTATAATCTCTTTGCTAATTTTATTTAAAATTTTTGCATCATATTCATTAGGGAAATTGGTCAATAATTTGCTTTCTCTGTTTTGGCTCTTCCTGGTTTAAGTATCAGTATCATATTTGTATCATAAAAAGAATTTGGTAGGACTCCTTCTTCACCTATTTTCCCAAATAGTTTATATAGTATTGCAATTAGTTGCTCTTTAAATATTTGACAGAATTCACTTCTAAATTCATCTGGCCCTGGAGATTTTTTCTTAAGGAGTTCGTTGGTGGCTTGTTCAATTTCTTTTTCTGAATTGGGGTTAAGTATTTTATTTCCTCTTCTGTTAATTTGGGCAATTTATATTTTTATATATATTCTTCCATTTCACTGAGATTACCAAATTTATTGGCATACAGTTGGGCAAAATAGGTTCTAATTAGTGTTTTGATTTCCTCTTCATTGGTGGTGAATTCACCCTTTTCATTTTTGATGCTGGTAATTTGGTTTTCTTCTTTTTTTTTTAAATCAAATTAACTAAAGGTTTATCTATTTTATTGAGTTTTTTTCCCCGAAAACCAGCTCTTAGTTTTATTTATTAGTTCAATAGTTTTCTTAATTTTAATGTTATTAATCTCTTCTTTGGTTCTCAGAATTTCAAATTTGTATTTAATTGGGATTTTCCATTTGTTCTTTTTCTAGCTTTTTTAGTTGCATGCCCAATTCATTGATCTCTTCTTTCTATATTTCATTTATGTAAGCATTTAAAGATATAAAACTTCCCCTAAGGACCACTTTCACTGCATCCTTTAAGTTTTGATATGTTATCTCATTGTTGTCATTCTCTTGGATGAATTCATTGGTTGCTTCTATGATTTGTTGTTTGACACACTCATTCCTTAGAATTAAATTATTTAATTTCCCATTAATTTTAGTCCATTTTCCCTGGCCTTTTATTGCATGTAATTTTTATTGCATCATGATCTGAAAAGGATACATTTAATATTTCTGCATTTCTGCATTGGATTGTGAGGTTTTTATGTCCATGTATATGGTCAGTTTTTGTGTAGGTGCCATGTACCACTAAGAAAAAGGTGTATTCCTTTCTCATTCAGTTTTCTCCAGAGGTCAACAATATTTAACTTTTCTAAGATTCTATTGATCTCCTTAACTTCTTTCTTGTTTATTTTGTGTTTAGATTTATGTAGTTCTGAGAGGGGGAAGTTGAGGTCTCCCACTATTATAGTTTTGCTGTCTATTTCTTCCTACATTACCCTTAACTTCTCCTTTAAGAATTTGGCTGCTATACCACTTGGTGCATACATATTTAGTAATGATATTACTTCATTATCTATGGTACTTTTTAGCAGGATGTAGTTTCCTTTTTTATCTCTTTAATTAGATCTACTTTTGTTTTTGCTTTGTCTGAGATAAGGATTGCTACCCCTGCTTTTTTCACACAAATAAACTCAGATCTAAATAATTGGAAAAATAACAATTGCTCATGGATAGGCTGAGCTAATATAATATAATAAAAAGGACAGTTCTACCTAAATTAATTTGCTTATCCAGTGCCATACCAATGAAACCAACAAAAATTATTTTATAGATCTAGAAAAAAAATAGCAAAATTCATCTGGAAGAACAAAAAGTCCAGAATATGAAGGGAACTAATGAAAAGAAATGCAAGGGAAGGTCACTTGGCTGTACTAGATCTTAAATTGTATTATAAAGCAGCAATGATCAAAACTACTTGGTACTGACTAAGAAATAGAGTGGTGGATCAGTGGAATAGGTTAGGTTTGCAAGACACAATAGTCAATGACTATACTAATCTACTATTTGATAAATCCAAAGACTACAGCTTCTGAGATAAGAAATCACTATTTAGCAAAAACTGCTGGGAAAACTGGAAAAATGTGTGGCAGAAACTGGGCATAGACCAACATCTTATACCCTATACCAACATAAAGTCAAGATGGGTATACAATTTAGATATAAAAACTGATAATATAAGCAAACTAGAAAAACAAGGAATAGTTTACCTTTCAGATCTATGGAGAAGGTAAGAATTTATGACCAAACAAGAGATAGACAACATTATGAAATGCAAAATAGACAATTTTACATTAAATTACATTATTAAAGGCCTCATTTCTAAAATATAGAGAATTGAGTCATTCCCCAATTGATAAATGGTCGAAGGATATGAACAGGCAGTTTTCAGATGAGGAAACTAAAACTATCTGTAGTCACATGAAAAAATGTTTTAAATCATCATTGATTAGAGAAATGCAAATCAAATTGACTCTGAGGTACCACATCACACGCTATACCAAGATAAAGTCAGAATGGGTACACAATTTAGATATAAAGACTGATACTATAAGCAAACTAGAAGAGCAAAGAATAGTATACCTTTCAGATTCTATGGAGAAGGGAAGAATTAATTAACAAACAAGATAAACAACATTATGAAATGCAAAATGGATAATTTTGATTACATTAAATTGAATAGGTTTTGCACAAATAAAGCCAAATGCATCCAAGATTAGGAGGGAAGCAGAAAACTGGGAAAGAATTTTTACAACCCATGTCTCTGAAAAAGGCCTCATTCCTAAAATATACAGAGAACTGAGTCAAATTTCTAAGAATACAAGTCATTCTCCAATTGATAAATGGTCAAAGGATATGAATAGGCTGTTTTCAGAGGAAGAAATTAAAGCTACATATAGTCATGTGAAAAAAAATGTTCTAAATCACTATTGATGAGAAATGCAAATCAAAATGGCTCTCAGGTACCACATCACACTTATCAGATTGGCTAACATGACAAGACAGGACAATGATAAATGTTGGAGATGTACAGTAATACATGGTGGAGTTGTGAAATGATCCAACCATTTTAGAGAACAATTTGGAACTGTGCCCAAAGTGTTATAAAATTGTGCATACTCTTTTTTCCAGCAATACCACTTCTAGGTCTGTATCCCAAAGAGATCATAAAAACAGGAGAAGCACCAACATGTACAAAAAAATTTATAACAGCTCTTTGTGTGGTGGCAAAGAATTGGAAATTGAGTAGATGGCCATCAATTGGGAAGGGTCTGAAGAAGTTGTGGTATATGAATCTAATGGAATACTATTGTGCTATAAGAAATGATGAACAGGTAGACTTAAAAAAAACTTTCAAAGACTTACATGAACTGATACAGAGTGAAATGAGCAGAAACAGGAGAATATTGTATACAGTAATAGCCACATTATGAGATGACTGACTTTGATAGGCGTGGCTCTTCTCAACAATGCAAGAACCTAAGACAACTCCAAAAGACCCAGGATGAAAAATACTATCCACTCCCAGCGAAAGAACTATGGAGTTTGAATGCAGATGGAATCATACTATTTGCTCTCCTTTTCCTTTGTTGTTCTGTTTTATTGCTTCATTCTCATGATTCCTCCCATTAATTCTAATTGTTAACATCATGACTAATGGAAAAATATGCTTAACATGAATGTATATGTAGAGCCTATATCAGATTGTACACTGTCTTGTTGGGGGAAAGTGGGACGGAGAGAAAATTTAAAACTCATAATCTTATGGAAGTGAATGTTGAAAACTACAAATAAATTGATTATCCAAAAAAATGCTCTGCTTTTGATGTCATTCAGGTCATCTTTCTTGTCTAATACAGTGTCCTGCCCATAATTAGCATTGAATAACTGCCAGGGATTGACATCAAAATATAGAAAACTTCCAAGATTAAGAGTAAATGAACAAAAGGCCAAACTGAATTCATATTTTTAAATTGCAAAATATTTCTAAAGAATTCCTTCGAATTTTAGTTTCTTACCCTGTAAAGGAAGCTAATCATACCTGTATAGCCTACCTGAAATGCTTGTTACAAGTATTAAATGGGATGTTTGTACAAAACAAAAGCACTCTGTTATCCTTAAATTATTATGTCTTATTGTTATTATTATTAATTATTACTACTTTTAAGTATATACAAAAATGTGACTAGGTTAACAAAATATAATCTAACAGTTTTCTGAAGGACCCAGTTTAATGAATTAAAAAGACAATTTGCAATTAGCTTGACAATTTGAATGCAAATAGATACTTCTGAACAGTCTATAAATAATTTTTCCTTCCAAATAGGTTACACATCTTTCCACAATCTTTTTTAAACTATTTATTACTTTATCAAATCCTTGAAAGACAATACAAAGTTTAATTTCCTCTAGTTCTTATCCAATTACCCTTGCTTCTAAATATTCAGATTCTGAATAATGGAGATTTTTATCCCTGGACCAAATCTTTGCCATCTCTCACCTTAGGGTAATTCCAGCAACTTTGGTAAACAATAGGCACCTTGATGCTATGGCCAAACAACCTTTAGAGAGCACCAGAAGTGAGAAAATTGCCCAGTAATCCTGCTTCAGTCACCTCACACTTCCTTTTGCATAATTATGTCCACTCCAATGAAATGCATCCCTATTTAGAGTGAATCTCCTAAAAAGAGAAGAGCATACACTAATATTCCAATCAATCCTATCATTCTTTGTGTAATTTTCAACTCCCTTTAGATCTTACGGCTATGCCTATACTTGGAGAATGCTGCTGTTATTCTCTGCATGGGACCCAGGGTTTTTGTGCACCCCACTTTCCTCCAATTAGTGGTTAACTCTTCTTTTTCCATTTTTCTCCTCCCTCTCTTCTTTCCTCTCCCTTTCCACCATTCTAAACCTCCTGAGCATTTGGTTCTCTTTCGGGAATAAGGTAGGGTATGGGTAGGGCTAGGGGGCCTGATGTGAGCACATCTTTGTTTACTTGTGCTTGTGAGCATCATTCTTTTTATTAAACTCAGAATTGCCCTGAAGGGAGAAAAAGCAATGTCATGGATGGAAAAAAAAAGGGAAAGCTACTTTCTTCATGCCCAATAAAAGCTAAAGGACCATCAGCAAAATATACCCATAGAAGACCATCTTGCTGTTTTATGAATATATATCCCTAATCCCTTCTTCCTCCCACTCCCTAGGAACACCAAGAGAAGAACAAGGAACTATCTTGAAGGAAAACGAGAGAAATCAATATCCTAGAATAAAATTTGGAAAAAAAATATGTGGGGGTCAATTGAAAAGGAACCAAGGAAAAAAAATCCCCCTAAGGCTAAAGGATCTCTACCACCCCCAGCAGAGACCATCAAGACTAATAGGGATATTAGAGCAATTGAAGCCAACATATCAAAGGAATCCCCTGGGCAAATCACACCCAGCAAGCTCCACAGCCTGGGATCTGTATTCCCTAAACAAACCCCTCTTTGTGACTGGAATGAGCCAAATGGGTCATAAACTGCAGTGGCAAAACTGTGCTGTGTGACTACAAATGAGCACCCAGCAGGGCTGTTAAAAGTAACTTTCTCAAAGAAAATATCCCTCTTCTGATTGCATGGGTCATATTCAAAGGAGATCTAGCGCCAGCCTCATGAATCTATTTTATTTTAAATGTTTAATAGAAAACTGTCACCAAAGGCCTTCAAGGAGAGCTTTAGAGCCAGGAGGCAGCCAACTGGCCCAGCAGAGAGAGCACCAGAAAAGAGTTCAGGATAGACATAAACTCAAATCTGCTCCCATGCACTCACTAGCTTGCGAGTCTATAACCTCAGTTTCCCCAACTATAAAATGAGGATAATAATAATAATAATAATAGGACCTACTTCTCAAAGTTGTGGTGATAATCAAAGGAGATAATATTTGTAAAATACTAAGCAAAGAGCCTGGCATATAATAGGTACCTAATAAATGCTTGTTTTGTTCCTTCCTGGAGTCTGCAGTGCTAGTCTCAGTTCTATTCTAATTTTGGACTCTAATTTTGGACAAATAATTTCCTTTCTTTTATCGCTGACTTCCCCCATCTTGAAATAGGAGCATTTAGGCCAATGATAAAATCCCCCAAATTATAGTAGGGTGGAAGACCTGAGTTCAAATCTTGCCTCATATATTTACTAGTTGTGTGACCTTTGAGACAAGTAACTTTAACATCTGTGCCTCACTTTCCTCATCTTTAAAGTGAAGGGATTTAACTCAATAGACTCTAAGTTCCCTTCCATCTCTATCTCTGTGATGTTATGACTCATTGAGCCACCACCTGGCATAGATTGGGGGCTAAACTCTAAGTAAAAAAGTCTGGGTTCTAAACATACTTCAGTGAATCATTCAAGGTTTATTAATTGCCTACTGTGTCAGACATTGTGCTGAGTGTTGGAGATACAAAGAAAGGTAAATACCCAAATCTGATGGAGTCACTCAGACCTGTACTGAGTGTTTGAACTTGGGTAAATCTCTTAAGCTCTCTCTGTCCTTAAAAAACTCTGACTATAAATTGCAAAACAGTTGCTCATCTGCATTATTAAAGGGAATGTCTAGAAAAGGGAAGAGGAGCTCCCTATATTGATGAAATCATAAGTCAGTATCAAAGTAATTATAGATTATCTTTATGTAAGGCTTGTAAATTTTACAGATCACTTTGATCACAATAGGTATGGGCACCATACTATGGGGTATAGGTGTAGGCAGAGAGTAGGTTGTTATAAAACCCATTCCAACTCTTAACATTTCATGACTTCATTTTATTCAGTTTGCAACCTCTTTTCCCCTGAAAAATAGAGACAGATTATTAATACAGCACATCTTACAGTAAAACAGCTTATCTCTTATGATGCTACTACTAACCAATCTATAAAAGACCAAATGTTCCAAGTGCTGCATCCTCCTTTCCCCACCCTCAACTCTGCTGCCAAAGAGTGGGAATGGGTTTGAAGGTACTTACATTCCTTGGGGATTTGGTTTCCCTTGTAAACAATGGATAACTGCTTTTGGAAATGACACCTGTAGTCAGGTAATTACAGTCTACATGGTACAAAGGACTCCAAAGAGTCACAGGAACTGGATTTGGGAACTTACTGTTACTTATTGCCTATGTGATTAGGGGAAGTGACATTTTCTCTGGGTCTCATTTTCCTCATTTATAAATTTAGAGTCAGCCTTGATGACTTCCAAGGTCCTTTTATAACACCATACCTATGATCTTATGAACTAAAATCAGTCATAAGGGTTTGAATTCATGATTTCAGTATCTAGGCTATTGTTCTAACCAGCAGAACAAAGCAATTACTACCATGATGACATATGAAATTAGAGTGGCCTGGTTTTGTTTTAATTCTTAAATTGTATCTTTAGTGTAGGAGGCTTTCTGGGTCTACTCCTTCAACTCACGCTCACTTTGGCCAAGTCCCCAGAGGATGATTACTAATAATTCTCCTCAATATTCTAAGGGTAACCCTAAGGAGCTAAAGGTTTCCTGCATTGTCACTCATAAGCCCTCACTGATGTGTTCCCTATTGATTATCAGCCAAAGTTAATTAGCTTTTAGAAAAGGCATTGACTAAGTAGGAATAGAAAGGACAGTTGTTATAGAAAACTCCCTCCAAATCAGGAGCATTTTTTTCCCTTTGTATATTTAAGGTATTTTGGAAAAATGGGCTCAAACATAGAGGGCATTTTGGCCAAAAGGTCAACTCACTATTCCTGATTACTGAAAGATTTTTCTCCAGTTAGAGTCCTCACAAAATTCTCCTTAGGTACAACTCTTTTCTGGGCTCCAAGGTTCAGTGTCTTTGTAGAGTCCTAAAGCTGCCTTTCCTCAGTGTGTCCAATTTGCCTTTAGTATATCTCATCAGCTACTGATGCTGTGGGGACATTGTTACTGACTCTGGAGAAGAAAATTATCACTCCATCAATGAGAGAGGGGTCAGCTGATCAACAAGCATTTGATAAATTTGTGCCATGTGCCAGGCCCTGTATTAAGTTCTGGGGATACAAATAAAGGGAAAAAAAGAAAAAAAAAGTTGCTTCTTTTAAGGAGCTCACAGTCTAATAGGGGAGACAATGTGCAGACAATTATGTACAAACAAGATATATACAGGAAAAGGAGATAATAAACAAATGGAAGGTACTAGCATTTAGGGAGATAGGGAAAGGCTTCTTGTTGAAGGGAGGTTTACAGCTGAAACTTGAAGGAAGCCAGTGAGGGTAGGAAATGGTGGTGAAGAAGGAAAAAATTTCCAAGTACAGGGGATAGTCACTGAAACTGCCCCAGTAGGAGATAAAGTTTCTTGTACTAGGAAAGGAGGGAGGGATTCAAAAAAGGAGAGGAGAAAAAATAATTTTCTTCTCTCCCAACTCTTTCCCAAGCTCTTGGAAATTCATTCTTGAGAATCCTTCATCTTTGGATTTGACCAGCACTGGCTTATTGTATTGTATGAGTAAAAGGGGATTTGCACAGGGTTAGATCACTTAAGATAGAGACATTTATGTGGGTGTCTATAGGGACTTGCTTCATTTTCTCACCATGTGGGGGGGGGATCCTGTTCACAGATGGCATAGGTGCCATAAACTAATCTGAGACTGGGGTAGGGAGGGCTTCCTTCCCCCTCTCCCCACTTTTGGACTGTATGGTCCCAATAAACAATCTTAGGGATTGTGTATGTTTCATGAATCCTTTTCAGTTTCAGATTTAGATAGTGGAGTCCTTAAAACTGGGAACTCCATTGGTGACACATTTGGAGGCAGGATTCCAGTCTAGATGTAGCTGTCAGTACTGCAGGTAATCTCTGAGAAACCAGGGTGCTGGGAAGTAAAGGGACTTGGAATATAGTGGGACCATGCTATGAAACTGAGTTAAGCTGTGAACCTAAATACCCTCCTCTCCCTAGAGAAAGAAGTAGTTGGAGAGGTGTTTGTATATCTATTATTGTTATATTTTTGAAGTAAATATTCTATTGTAAAAGTTAATCTTATTATTAAATGGTTAAATGAACCTGGGGTACAGAGGACCCTTCATATGGAAAAACACAGTAATGGTATATTGAGACAATGGCAGAGACTAGATGTTCCTCAACCCTCTTAAAGGCCTTGGTGAATCTTGGGGGAGGGTTGAAATGTAACATACCCGGCCTTCAGGCAGTGGGTGCCAGGATAGCCATTGATATTTACAAACCCAGAGTTAGGTCTAATTCTTTCAGCAATCCCAAGATATTTCCTCTATGCATCATCTTCTCTGATCCAATGATCCAAAGCCCCTATGCACATTTCAAATTGGTTAAGGACTTATTCACACCTAGTTTATTTTTAATTGATTGATTTAATCCAGATGTCTGAACCTTCTTTCATTATATGAATTTGGGTGGAAGTAGAAAGCTCCACTCTTACATTAGCACTGGGCAAAACAGCATAAGCAATTTAACAGTAATCTCTTCTATCAGCTATAAGAAATAAAAGTCATTTACTCATTTGCTATTATCTCCTTGGAGGTAATCAGATCACTAAAGAGCCCCAGAGAGCGGTTTCCGGAGCCTAGCCAGTCAGTGTACTCCCAGATTGTCTCCTCCACAGGATTTCAGTGCCAAAGCAGTTAGGCTCTCAGAGCACAGGGTGACTTTCTACACCAGTAGTTCTGTCCCTTAGGGATCAAAATTGATTTTCTCCAACCCTGGCAAGTGGAAATCAAGCATTTGCCCTTTGATGTTTATCCCAAGGGCATCTAGAGACAGAGCCCATAGAGTCACCAACTTAATGAGAATGAAATCACAAGTCAATATCAAAGTCATCTCAGAGGGGAAAAACAAATAAGGAGAAAACATCAGATTTTTTGTTGGGGGAGAAAGACGTTTCTGGTAAACAAGAACTGTGTGGTATGGTGGACAAGGCAATCCTGGTTCTCATACTTAATAGTTGCGTGACCCTGAGCAAGTCACTTTAAGTCTCTTAGTTTCAGTTTCCTCAACTATAAAGAAAAGGCAATAATACTGGAGGTCCTATTGTGTAGAAGAAGATGTCAAACATGTCACTCACACACTCCTAAGAGCACTCAACATGGAGTCAGGAAGACCTGAGTTCAAATTTGACCTCAGAGACTTAACTAGCTATATGACTCCAGGCAAATCTCCTAACCTCTCTGTGCCTGATTGTTCTTCTGTAAAACTGAGGATAATAATAGCACCTATCTTTCAAGATCAGGTATCAAATGACATAACAACTGTAAATCTTCACAAATCTTAAAGTGTTTATAAATGCTCCCTATTATTATTGTTATATAACGGATTTGGGCAAAATGAGACCAATAGAAGACTTAACTTTTTCCCAAAGTTCAAAATTGAATTGATAGTTTTTTCTTTTGTGAATCTCTATAATTTTTGTGTTTGCCAGAAATAATGATAATATTAAAAGATTCCTTTGTGGTTTGCAAATAACTTAGTTCCCCAGATGCACTTTGGGACCAAAATTACCCAAATCTGTTGTTTCTGTCCATCAAGTTATCTGGATCCCAATCTCTTGTTTGCCCAAGCTTAAATTCTAAGCTATAAATACAATTGTTCAGTCATTCAGTCACATCTGACTCTTCATGACCATTTGGACCATAGAACATCAATACTGTCTATGGAGTTTTCTTAGTAAAAATAATGGAGTGGTTTACCATTTCCTTCTCCGGTGGATTAAGGAAAGCAGAGGTTAATTGACTCAATTAGGGTCTGAGGCCAGATTTTAACTCAGGTCTTCCTAACTCCAGGCCCAGAACTCTATCCACTGAACAACCTAGCTACCTCTAAAGACCCTACTTAACTCAAATGGCATTTCCTCTTTAGGACTGATTCTTAGATCCCAGGGAGCTTCCACTACAATCAATATTCACCTCTTTGCTTTAGGATTCCTTTGGGAGCTAAAGTGGAATAGAAGAAAAGGGGCTAGCCCTGGAGTCAAAAGACCTGGGTTTGAGCCTCCTTGCTGTTCTTTACCATCTATATGCTTGTGGGAAAATCAGCTGTCTGCTTTAAAACTCAGTCTTTTCATCTGCAAAGTGAGAATATTAATAATTTTCCTAACTATTTAGGAAGGCAGTCTGATGTAAAGGAAAGAATTTTGTATTTAAAGACACAGGACCTGGGCACAAATTTCAGCTCTTTCCTCTACTCCCTGAGCCTCAGCTCTATGATCTGTACAATGAAGACATGAGATTAAATGACCTCTATGCTAAGGTGACCTTCCAACTCTAAATCTGATCCTACCTCTGTAGGGCTATGGTAGAGAAAGTATTTTGTTAGCTGTAAAATGTTATGTGAATATATTTGGTGTTCCCAAAGTTTTAGTGGTATTAATTTGCACAAATTAAATTACACTAAGACTTTTGGGACACTTTGTATTTTGATGGATTTGAGAAGTCACAGTTATGGGTACTCTTTCCACTGGCAAAGATCCCAACTGCTCCAGGCTTTCTCATGAGGTATGATTCTCTTCCATATGCATCTGTAAATCTTTCATAGAAGCTCTAGTCAGTATGATGGAGATTCTTATCTGGATCTTTTAATAACTCAAGTACCAGTTTAGCATTCATTCAGTTTGTTATCTCATTCTCATTACTTGGTGGTCCACCTCATTTTCCAACACTATGATGCTTTCTATATCATATCTTTCACTCAAGATATGGTTAGTTGTTTATTTCAGCCTTCCTTCAAGAGAATGACATATGTACCATACATGCATACATAAACCATAAATCACTGTCACTTCAATATCCAGACCTCTGAGCCTTACAGAATTCCAAAATAATTGAAATAGACAATCTTTAAAATTTTGATGAATGGAGCCAAGAACTTGGAATCAGAAGAAAAGACTTGGGTTCAAATATGGATTCTACAATTTACTCCATCTGTGACTTTGAGCACATCTCTGAATCTCTTTTTATCCATCTGCAAAAACAAAGGGTTTAAACTAGATGACCTCTAACATCTTTTCCAGGTCTAAATACTATAAATGAAAGCATTTGAATGAAAAGGCATTTATTAAGCACTTACTATGCTGTGGCTTCAAGAAGCCTTAGCATGCACTGTGGCCACACCTTGGTAAACTGTCTCAGCAGATGGATAAACAAGGTTGAGCATAACAGCAAGGCCACAAACCCATCAGTGGGTTAGGGGGTTGTCTACCCCAAACCTGTGGAGACTTACCCTGTGGAATGGGCAGATGAGAAAAATGTGTTCCAACAACCATAGAGATGACTAAAGCTGACACTGTGGAGCCCTTAAAGCTTGGTCAGACATCAAAGGTGCCAAGGTCATCCATACACTGCATCCCAGGCCACTGCTGATCTTCTTGACTTTTGTCTTGACACTGAATTTTGATGACTCTAGAAGAGACTTAAATTCAATTCACTCATGAGTCAAGACATCCCTATGTGTTATAATTAGTGCTCTTTGAAAATGAAGGACAAAAAATAACAACAACCCCTTAATACAGAGTGTCTCAAAAGGCTTACTGTTATTTTAAGCTATTAAAGCTTGAATAACTAACCATTTTGGAGAGCAATTGGAACTATGCCCAAAGGACTATAAAAATGTTCATACCTTTTGAACCAGCAATACCATTTCTAGAGGTGTATCCCAAAGAGATCATAAACATGGGAAAATGACTCACATGTACAAAAATATTTACAACAGCTCTTTTTGTGGTAGCAAAGAATTGGAAATTGAAGGGATGCCCATCTACTAGGGAATGGCTGAATAAGTTCTGGTATATGAATGTAATGGAATACTATTGTGCTACAAAAATTGATGAGCAAGTGGACTTCAGAAAAACCTGGAAAGACTTGTATGATGGGTGAAGTGAGTAGAACTAGGAGAATGTTGTACATAATAACAGCCACATTGTGCAATGACTAACTTTGATAGACTTAGCTCTTCTTGTCAATGCGAGGATCTAAGGCATCTCCAAAAGTCTCATGATGGAAAATGCTATCCACATCCAGAGAAAGAACTATGGAGTCTAAATACAGTTTGAAGCATACTATTTGCTCTTTTTTTCTATTTTGTGTTGTTTCTTCCTTCTTAAGATTCCTCCTCTTGGTTCTGATTCTTCTTTAAAACATGACTAATGTGAAAATATGTTTAATAGGAATGTGTATGTAGAGCCTATATCAGATTGCATGCCATCTTGGGGAGGGAGGTGAGAGGGAGAGGGAGAAAATTTAAAACTCAAAACCTTATGGAAGTGAATGTGGAAAACTAAAAATAATTCAATTTTTTTTAAAAAAAAAAAAGCTTGAATAAACCAGGACACTCTGGTGCATTAAAACTACAAAAAGACATTGAGAACACCCCATGTTTTCAGGAATTAGAGAAATGAAGAGAGTTATTTGTCCTAAGAGAAAATTGGACAATTATATTGTCCCCCTATGCTAGGGGGACAGTATGCTAGGTCTTAATCATATTTTAATCCTGGTTGGAATTTATTTAATCATTAACCATCTAACACCAGAGTAAAGGAAATTTCCAGTGTCTTGATTAACTCTGGCCAGTTTACACAGTTCCCAAAATAACTGCAATAGAATCATATTAGTTTCTAGCAGGCTTAATGCCATTTTCGTAGTCAATGATGACTCAGATCCATCCATCAAATCTTTTATTCCTGCTTGGGTCTAGATCTCCATCTCCACTAGCCTCTTTTCTTTGGTGAATATTTCACTAATACATGCATTCATTTGAAAAAAGTTAGGCACTATTTTATTACAAAAAGTACTTTGCTAGAATCTGTTGGTAATAGAAAGATAAACAAGACATGGTCCTTGACTTCAAGGAGTTTACAATCTAGGTACTTGCTCCAAATTGACATTCTATGAAGCAGATTTTGCTAAATGGGTCCTATTAAATTTTTACTCCTTGGAAGAGAAAAAAAATAAATTAAAGACAGGCATCATACTCAATCAAAAAGCCACTTTCTATGAAACAGACATTGGTTGTGCTTGATTCTGTGGGTACAAGGTTTTGAGTAAGATGGGGAGGCATTAATATCTGTCTAGGAAAGGACAGTTATACGAGATGGTCCTGAAGTAGGCCTTTGAAGAAAACTAGAGATTCTAAGAGGTAGAGTCAAGAAGGAAGTAGATTCTAGGCATGGGGACACAGGCTGAGAAAAGGCAGGGAAAGTGGAGATGGGAGGTCATTGTTTAACAACAACAAGAAGGTATATTTGATTTGATGATAGAGTTTGTGAAGGGGTGTAATTTGTAATAACTCTAGAAAAGTAGGCTAGAGCCATATTGTAAAGGGCTTTAAATGCCAGAGAAATATGTATTTAACTCTAGAGAATAAGGAGCCTTTGGGACTTATTTTTAAGATCTAATCTTTCTCTCTCCAACAGGTTATTTATTCACTGGGCATATCCCCTCTTCCAATCCCCTCATTTTGGCTCTGTCCTTTTTTTGGAATCCTACCCCCATTCCAAATCTCTTCACCCTATATTGAGAATATTCTGTTCCAGAATAGAAACTTTCAGGTTCTTAGCCAATTATTGTTTCCTTGCTTGTGACCATAGGGTTGGGAAATCACTAAGGGTCACCTTAACAGAACCCCTTCCCTCCCCTCCTTATAAAACTCTCAAAATGCTGATCATGTACCTCATCTGAAGCAGGCACACAGGAATCCCTGTGGGGGCTTGGGAGCTTGGGAGAGAATTAACATTTCTGTACACCTACTATGTGCCAATCACTGTTCTAAACACTTACAAATATCTCATTTGGTCCGCATAACAACTTTGAGAAATAGGTGCTATTATATCCCCCATTTTACAGTTGAGGAAACAGGAATAAACAGAGATTATGTCACTTACCCAGGGTCACATAGTTTGCTTCTGAGGCTGGATTTGAAGTCAGGTCTTCCTGAGTCCAGGCCCAGTGTTCTCTCCATTGTGCCATCTAGCTGCCTCTCTGGTATGTGCTCAGTCCTCAGAGTAGCATACCTCTACATCATCAGGGACCTCCAAGTCTTTCTTCCTGCTAAGGCCTGAAGACCATCATGACTGCCTCCCTGTCTTTCCTCTCTAGAGTCTTCCCAGTTATATTTGTGGAGAGTTAGTCCCAACATGCTGTGAGGGTGTTGACAGGCTTCCCTTCCTTAAAAGTATCAGTTGAAGGCCTGTGTACCTGTGCCACAATGTAAAGGTGAGGGTAGGTCAGTGGATTTCCCTTTCCTTGTTGCTTCCTGCCTCCCATTCCCTCAGGATTTCCAGTTGTATTTGACCTGTTGTTTCATTGGCATGGTTCACAGGTATAGATAGACAAGTGGAGTCACCTGGGGCATTAAGAGATTAAGGAACTTGTCCAGGGTTGCAAGCCAGTTGTATTAGAAAAGGGAATCAGAAGACTTGAACCCAGCTATTTCTGCCTAAAGGCCAACTCTATCCACTTCACCATGGTCATTTCCACATTACCTTCCTTTAAACGTGACAAATAAAAAAGCTTTTGCCAGTCTTATCAAATTCTTCAAAACCCCTTTAGTCATAGCAAGTCACCCTGACATTAATATTCTCTGAGTCACAATGATATGCTTTTTCACATAGATCAAAAAGAGAGGAGTGGGGTGGGATAGGGTGGAGGATGGAGCTAAAAGAAGTAGCTCAGAGAATAGTTTGACCATGGGGGAAGCTGTGTCAGGTGGAAATATAAGGAAAAATCAGCACAAGGCAAGGGACACTTCAGCATCTGGACTGGGGGGTAGGACACAGCAACATAGTAAATCAATAAACATTTATTAAGTGATTACTATGTGCCAGGCACTGTGCTAAGGACTCCAATGTAAATATGAAAAAGACAGTCTTTGCCCTCAAGGAGCTTATGGTATAATGAGTGAGACAATAAACTAGGGAAAGCTGAAAAGTGGGGAGGGATAGGGAAGGTACTCAGCTGGGGGGGGGGGTGATGGAGATGTCCAGAGTTCAGCTGGGTAGAAATGAAAAAAATAGCTGGCCTGGGCCTACTCCTTAAATGGAGACTTCAAATGTTGGTCCTCAGGACCTCATCCTCATCTCCCCTCACCCATTTAGCTATTCACTCAGAGCTATTAGTAACTCTATCCTTTTTTTTTCCTTTTTTGACAAGGTATATAATTTCATCATCCTAGGTATCTTCAGATGAGTAACTTCTTCTTCTAAAGCCAACCAGTATCTTCCCTGCTCTTTTTTTCTTGTTGTTTTTTTTTTGGGGGGGGGAGACTAGGCAATGGGGTTAAGTGACTTGCCCAAGGTAACACAGCTAGTAAGTGTTAAGTGTTAAATGTCTGAGACCTGATTTGAGCTCAGGTTCTCCTGACTCCAGGGCCAGTGCTCTATCCACTGAGCAACCTAGCTGCCCCTTCCCTGATCTTTTAAGGTCTTAGAGAGTTGCCTGGAGACCCTGAGGAATTAAGTGGCTTGCTCAGGATCACAAAGCTCATACATATCGGAGGCACAACTTAATCAAGGTCTCCTTTGACACTGAAGCCAGTTCTTCATCCCCTACAACTCAGACTCATACAACGTTGAGAAACTAAAAAAAATTAAAAAAAGAAAAAGAATAATGATGATGATGATGATGATATTAGTTACAAGTCTCACTTTAGTTTTACCTGAGCCAAGTTTGATGGCCATGCACTGAAAGAAATATTTATTTTTCTTCCTCTCACAATGCAAGAAAATGCATCAGACTAGCATCAGTTTTGAAGAGCACCAGAAAGTGTAAAAGAAAACTGAAATCATTCCAATCTAAGAAATGACTTTAGTATTCAAAAGGACAATCAACAGGTAAATATCTTGGCAGACTAATCTTTCTTTTTCAGTATGTAATAATATATATATATATATGTGTTTGTGTGTGTGTATGTGTGTATATATACATATATGTGTGTATGTGTATATGCATGTATGCATCATGCAAAGTAGCTTGTTTTTTGCTTGCATAACGAAGTCTGGGATTTTTTCCCACAATTTTTATGAGGATTTTCAAAACATGTAATACACAGCCTAAATGAGCAGTTGCCCACAACAAAGACTAAGTTTATCCCCTCTCTGAATACTGAGCTTTAAAAAGGAAAAAAAATTCTTTGAATTCATCCACTTTTTCCCAAGAAGTCAGAATTCCACCAGGACCACCTAGCTTATGAGACAGTTTAGGTAGCTTTTCCCAAAATTAATCATCAATGTGTCCCATTGGCTTCTGCTAAAGGCTAGAGGGACAGAAGGATTTGGGATTCAAGTAGCAATATAAGCCCTGTGTGTTACCTCTGATAAGTCACCTCATCTGCCCATATCTCGCAGGTATCTTGCTCATTTCAGCAATAAAACTGGTTAAAATCTGAACTTATGATGATAAAACCTACTGCATACTTGTATTTTGCTAAGTGTTATCAGGGACATTTGTTTTCCAGCAGTCTCAATCTTCCTTCACTCTCATAACCACACTAATAAAAGCAAAACCAGAATATAGAGTGCATGAGCCCTTTTGCTCTGCCTGGTTCTACTGGGATATGGCTGAGCATACAGAAGGTGCTTAATATATTTTCACTGGTTGAATAATTTCATTGTAGACAGAAGCATCTTGCCTTTTAATTGAAAATCCAATGTTTTGACCTCAGAGTAAAAATATGAAAAATTATTGCAAAATAAATTCATAATTAGTTTCAAGATAGACAGCCATCTCATCAACCAAATGTTTCTTGCAGTGCTGAAATACAGAGCCTCATCATGAAACAATTTAATTTTCATCATAATACAGCACTAGTCAGACTGTCATCCACTAAATGTTTGAGTGAAATGCATCTGAACTGCATGGATAATTATGAATATTGCACCTGAAGGATGCAGGCTGTGAATAAACAGGGAGATGCTGATTTTCCAATTGGGGGAGATCACTTTCCAAAATCATTTTGTGGGGGAATTGGTATGATAATAACAAACAGTAATTCACATTTAGACAGCAGGTTTTTTTATTTACTTAGTATTTTATTTTTCCCAAATTACATGTAAAAACAATTTTTAACATTCATTTTTAAAACTTTGAGTTCCAAATTCTCTCTCTTCCTCTCTCCCCAACCCCCTCATTGAGAAGGCAAGTAATACAATATAGGTTATACATGTGCAGTCATGCAAAACATATTTACATATTAGGCATCTTGTGAAAGAAAACACATCCCCCCCCCAAAAAAAAACTCAAGAAAAATAAAAAAAAAATATTTCTCAATCTGTATTCAGACATCTCCAGTTCTTTTTCTGGGGATGGATAGCATTTTTCATCATAAGTCCTTCTGCGTTGTCTTGGATCCTTGTACTGCTAATAGCTAAGTCATTCATAGCTAATCATCTCACAATATTGCTGTTACTTTGTACCCAATACATTTCACTTTGCATCAGCTCATGTAAGTCTTTCCCAGGTTTTTCCTGAGAGCATCCTGCTTGTCATTGCTCATAGCACAACAGTATTCATCATAATCACACAGTACAATTTGTTTAGCCATTCTCCAAATGTTGGGCATACCTTCAATTTCCAATTGTTTACCACCAGAAAAGAGTTGCTATGAATATTTTTGTACATATATGTTCTTTCCCTTTTTTGTCTCTTTTGGGATACAGACTTAATAGTGGTATTGCTAGGTTCCGCATGTAGAGTATGCATGGTTTTGTATCCCTTTGGGCATAGCTCCAAGTTGCTCTACAGAATAGTTGAATCAGTTCCCAACTCCACCAACAGAGCTTTAATGTCTCATTTTTCCCACATCCCTTCCAACATTAATATCTAATAGGTATAAGGTAGTGCATGAGGATTGTTTTAATTTGTATCTCTCCAATCAATAGTGATTTAGAATATATATATATATATGTGTGTGTGTGTGTGTGTGTGTGTGTGACTATAGATATCTTTGATTACTTCATCTGAAAACTGTTCATATCTTTTGATCATTTATCAATTGGGGAATGGCTCTTATTTTTTTTTATAAATTTGACTCAGTTCTCATTTGAGAAATGAGGTCTTTTTCAGAGAAACCTGCTTCAAGTTTTTTTTCATTTACAATTGTTAAATGTATTTCCCATTTCCCTGCCCTGTTTAGTCTATTTTCTTTCTCCTTTCACCCTGTCCCTCCTCAAAAGTGTTTTGCTTCTGACCACCACCTCCCCCAATCTACTCTCCCTTCTATTAACCCCCCTTTCTCTTATCCTCTCCCCCTTCTACTTTCCTGTGGAATAAGATAGATTTCTATACCCAATTGACTGTATATATTATTCTCTTTTTGAGCCCATTCCAATAAGAGTAAAGTTCACTTACTCCCTTCCACCTCCCCCATCTTCCTCTCCATTGTAAAAGCTTTTTCTTGCCTCTTTATTTGAGATAATTTACCCCATTCGACTTATCCCTTTTCCTTTCTCCCAATGAATTCCTCTTTCTCTCTTTGATTTTATTTTATTTTTTTATTAATTTATTTATTTTCAGTTTTCAACATTCACTTCCACAAGATTGAGTGCCAAATTTTCTCTTTTTCACCCTTCCCTCCGCCCCCAGACAATGTGCATTCTGAATACCCCTCCTCCTAATCTGCCCTCCCTTTTATCCCCCCCTTCTCTTATCCCCTTCTCCTTTTATTTTTCTGTAGAGCAGGATAGATTTCTATACCCCCATTGCCTGTATATCTTATTTCCCAGTTGTATGTGAAAACAATTTTTAACATTTGTTCTTAAAACTTTGGGTTTTCCAAATTCTCTCATACACACACACACACACATACCTACACACACAAGCACACTCTGCAGAAAGTATGGGTCTGGCCTTTGAGAAAATATACAACTAGCTTCAAAATGAAGATTATTGCCAATTTATCATATTATATATATATATGTATGTATGCATGTATGTATGTATGTATGTATGTATGTATGTATCCCTAGCACTTAGTACAGTGCTTGGCATGCAGTAAGTACTCAATAAACACTTACTGACCATTGAAATGTACCTAGCCAATGTCAAGACCTATCACAGGTACAATAAAATTAGCTAGCATACATATAGTGTTTTAAGGTTTCTAAAGTGCTTTTTATACATGTTACCTCATTTAATCCTCCCAATGACTCTGTGAGGTAGGTGCTATTATAATGCTGAAAGGAAAAAGATCAATAATCAATTCTTTGAGTGTTTTGCTCTGTATTGTCTTGCTAATCTTTTATCAGCTGTAACCATTAGGATTAGAAATAACTGTGTGATTTATAGTAAGAGTATAGTCCTGGTAAAGAAAAAAAAACAAACCTTGTTTGTAACCAAGCTATGATGTAGTCCCAAGGAAATTCCTGTGCTATATAACCTTAGACGTGTAACTAAATCATTATAAAGTGTGTATCTTAAGTATGTGACCACAATAATCATATCTATATATTAATACTTACATTAAAATGATAAAATAAGAAAGTCTTGTAAAGGGCTAATGGAGATATCAAAGGGGTCATTGAGACATTGTGAAAAGTACCAAGTTAGGACATAGTGACCTGCAAAATGCAATCTAGCATGAATCAGCCTCCAGAGGACTTTGTTGCACAATACATGAATTAAAAGATGTATAAATAACTGTAAATTTTGTCTCTCAAGGTCTCAGTCTGTACTGGGTGGACTCTAGACCCCACTTTTGTTTCTCTTAATAAAGGTTGGTTTCTTTGCTCGGGAAGGCTTCCTACTTTCTTTTTTACAATGCCCATTTTACAAATGGAGAAACTGATGTTGAGAGAGAATATAAATGACTTACCGAGGAGTCATATGGTTAGTCAGTTAGTAAGAGGAATAATTTAAATGCAGGTCTTTCTGACTCCTAAGTCCAGTGCTGTCCATAAAGCTGTCCATAAAGACTATAGACTATATTACTGACCCAATAAATTTGGAAAATTTCTAATTCTTGCTTTATATAATAGAATAGACATAGTCTACATGGTCAAAAGGAGACAGTTACAGGGATAATTTTAGGAAAGATGGTGCTTGAATTATCTTTCACTGAAATATTATGTCACTACTTAAGGATCATTAGCATGATGGGGGGATGACCCTGGTTTTCTGAAGGCTTTGTTTAAAGAACCATAGGATCAAAGATTTGGAGCCAGACAGGATGTTAGAGGCCATCTACTCCAACTCTCATTTTAACAGATGATGAAACTAAGTCCCACAGAGGTTGTGACTTGCTCAATATCACTCAGGTAGTAAGAGGCAGAACCAGGATTTGAATTTCCTCTGATTACAAATCTAATACTCATCTCATTGTGCCTAGGTGCCTCCCAAATATTAAATATAGGCCCCACAGTGGCCTGTGACACACACAAAACCAAGGTTGGTCACTAGATAATTGTGGCCACAGAAATTCATGAAGATCATTTGTTGCTAAGTCACAGAAGGACTGTGATCTGAATTAGTAAAGGGAAAATGTACCTTGACATAGGCACCTGAAGTATTTTACGAAAGGTGGAACTTGACTGGTTGACGATCAGCTGTGAATACATTCAGTAACTAATTGCTTAATTCTCAATTTGACACAAACAACATGAATGAATGTTGTTTCACTGAATGAATTCACTGCATGAATTAGAATACTACTTCCCCCACAACCTTTTATTTTTTCTTCTACAGGATTTTGTTTTGGTTTGTCTTTAGCATAGTTTCTCACATCATTATGGCAACCCTACAGACTAGATTTGCTTTGTTTCCCAAACTCCGGCTCATGCTGATCTATGTACCTAAGTCCTCCCCTGGTAGCAAAGCAGGACATCTGTGAAGCAGATGTAGAGCTAAGCCCATCAGCATAGGAGAGTTCTGAAGCCCTAAAGATTGATAATTATATTTATGGTCAGGACTTGGGGAGGGAACTGGTCTGTCCCCAGTCCTATGGAGGTACAGTGTGCCATATGTTAGCACAAAAGAAGGGAGGAAGAGGGAGAGAAAGAGATGGAAAGAATAGTGAATGTATCAAAGGACTTTTTGCTCCTTCTGAACTGGAAGGAAATTAAAAAGCTCCCCAAAGCATATGGGATGCCATTCTACTTCATCTTGAGTTCTTATTTTTACTGAGGTTTTCTGCTTAGGATTTCAGAGTTCTAGTCAAATTCACTAGATCTCTGGGTCCTCCTTTGTATCTAAATGAGTATACAGAAACAAAAACTTGCTTTAGTGTAGTTTTTCACTTACACAGGGAGTTGGTTGTGTTTGGCTTGCCAATTACATGTTCCAGAAGGCCAGTTTTGTTGTCTGTAGACTTAATGAAGCCTGTAGGCAATCAAAAACACAAGAGTGGGATCAGAGTAAGGAATACTACAGGGAAAATGAAAACCATGGGGCTTATGCTTCCCTCTTCTCACCTTATTCTTCAAGGCTACAACAATTCAACCCCATCAGACCTCAGAGATGACGATGACAGTAGAGGACAGTATTACGGAGGACAGCTTCTGCATCATTACTAGGACAGGATACATGGCTATAGATGCGGCTCTTGCCCTGGTCCTGTTTACTAATGCCTAGAATCACCATAGATTAGCCTTCGAGGCAAGAAAATACATAATGCCATTCAAAACAAGGGGATTTGGGGCAGTGATTTTAATTTAGGTAGAGCAACTACTTTGTTTCAAGACAATGAGACACAGAATACAAGAGACTCTGAAGAAAAAAAAATCACATAAAGAATGATAGAGAGGTACATGCTGGGTATGAATAGGTTGCATCATATATACAATGAGGAACTTTGAAGAACAGCAATAACAAATGTCATGTAAAATAAATCCTATTATAAGAAGTGAAGTATGGTTGGTCATATGTTAAGGGGAAGGGATGACTTGTAGATAGCAAGAGTACTTTGTTAGTATGCTTCCAATGTTAGGAGAAATTGAGAAAGAACTGCAGAACATTGTTATATTCCCTGGGGCAAACTTAATGTGAGGCCATGGATAGGAACTGAATATAATAGGTAGATATAGATGTATTATAATCAGTATATGTGGAGGGACCTTTCAAATATGTGAGTGCACAATTTTTTTGAATATTTGAGTGAATCCAACTACAGTCAGTTCTGTTATGACAAGTGTTTCAAAAATACGTATTTGTCCCAATGCAATTAATAGATGAGAGAACATTTTGAGCATAATTCAAATTTTGTGTTTGCTTTTATGAGATTTCTTCCTACTCGATTTCTTCCTCAAAAAAACAGTGAGGATGCAGAAAACTGCACCACTTCACAATAACTCACAAGCTGAGACTTTTCTGATACCCATATCTGCAAGCAAACTTTAGATAAAGTATTATATAACTTCTGGTTCAGTAGGAGCTTGAGTGGAAAAGGCCAAGTTCATACCACCCCCATCCTCTTTTGCCATGATCTCCAGGCTTGAGGCCCAGAGTTGCAGACTGCCCAAACTTGCTCCTACATCACAAGGTACAAGCTGAGAAGCAGGATGAGGCCACAGATACTGTTTATTGTAGCATTTATGTGTTTCTTAACCATTTAAACAAGCATAAAACTGTGCTACTGTTTTTATTAGGTTCCTATCTTATTTTTTAGGTGTCACTGATGAAGTTTTTGAGTGTTCTGCCCCTAACCTCATTTTTCCCAGAAGCTTTGTGGGTTTTATGGCAATATTTTGCATAGCTATGGTGCTTTTGGGGAATGCATATGTCTTGTTAAAGTAGAACTGCCTGTACTTATTTCTCCAATACAGTTATCCCTTCCACATCACAAATTTTCCCACCATGGTTTCAATATATTGCAGGTTGGAGTAAGAAATTAAATTGGAATTTTTTGGGAGTTTTGCAGAAACCACAGACATGCAAAGGCTAACAGACAACACAGAAAAAGTTTAGAAATTCAGAAATGCATGAAATATGTGTATAGTATTGTATAATGTCAACATATTTTACCTTTTAATAACATACTTAATTCAGACTTCTTCTCTGGTATGAAGGGAGTACCAAAAAATTTTATGCAGATATTTCAGATCTGGGGTCACCATGCCCCTAATATACCCCATCCTTGTGATGTGAAAAAGATAACTGCATATCTTTTTCCTAAAGGACAGATCACCTCCTCTAGGCTGTTTCCCTAAATCCCTAACTTCAAAGAAGTGGGCTGGTTCTCCAGAAGGCAGTTAACTTTTGCCTCCAGATTTCTAATATCAGGCAAAACTATTTATGTTCTCCATTCTGTCTGTTGCCCCATTATCAATAAACTAGTTGATATCAATTAGCTTTTACAAAAGGATATTTACTAATAAAGTATAATAAGAACAGATGTTGTAAAAACATCCCCCCCAAGGACAGCTAAGTGGCACAGTGGATAGAGCACCAACCCTAGAGTCAGGAGGACCTGAGTTCAAATCCTACCTTAGACACTTGACACTTACCAGCTGTGTGACCCTGGGCAAGTCACTTAACCCCATTGCCTAACCAAAAAAAAAAAATCCCCCTAAACCAGGGATACATTGGTCTTCTCAAAAATTCAGTCCCTGAGGAGAATGAGTACAAATATTAAGTGGAAAGGTAATGAAGCCCACATGTAAAAGTAGGTGGGACCAAAGGGATACCTTTCAACTCTTGGTCCTGAGAGACATTTTCTCTTTTTGTAGAATTTTTACCAGGCTTGCTTTGGAGTTCACAGTGTAATGAATGAGCCAATTTCTTGTTCAGTTAAGCTGACTTCTTGTAGGACAGATGTCACAGCTAATTGGTCAATCCTCTGCTGTGCTGAGTGAAGAAGGTTGCTTGGTCAGCACACTGACACCTTGATGGACACAACTGATGATGTTACTTGCTCTAGGAGTTCAGTTGTTGGTGAATTCTTGTATGAATTTTATGGATCTCCTTGTCTCATTGATTGCCTAGGTATTCCCATGTCAGAATAGTCACTCACCTAAGATTAAAGAAAAGAAAACATAAACAAAATAGGCACTACTCATTCATACACACATGATGTTTGATGAGGAGAGGGAAAGGAAGAGAAGGGAAAATGGCCACTGCCCTTCCCCTTCCCTTCTCCTACTCTGCCTCAGCTCATAACAATTTGTACATCCCTTACCAGTAGGAGGAAAAGGTGCAGAAAAAGGGACAAGGGAAGAATGTGTTGATAATTTTGTATGTAAACAGTTTTTGCTCCATAATTCTGCATCTACAGGTTCTTTACACTGACTTCCTAAGTTCTGTGTAATGGTTTGACAGCAGACAGAATTTCTTCTGCTCTATATAACTCACTAACGAAGGTCAAATTGATATTCTCTGATGACTGTGCCCTCATAGGCTAGTCTTCCCATGACATATGGTTGAAAAGATTTGCATAAACATCAAATCAATACTTGATTTGTAGTTAAATTCTTTGAGCACATGTCTTACATAAATAAATAAAACAGGGCAGCTTTCATGGCAAGCAGAAACTATCAGCAATATATAGAAGAACATATGACATTAACTATCATAATGAACCTAAAACATTAGATTTTATCATGTCTTATTAACAATCCCTGATTCTTTTTGCTAGTGAGATTACTACATGAACATTAAGAAACACAGAGTAAGCTCTAAGGAGCCAAGATGGTAGATTATAGGCAAAACAGCTAAACATTGCCCTTCAAACAATTTTTAAATAAGGCCTCAAATCAAATTTTGGAGGGGGAAAGCCAACAAAAACTCAGGGAGAGAGTTTTCCAGCCTAAGAAAACTTAGAAGGTTGGCAGGAAAAGTTTGTGATGTTTTGTGATAAGGGTAGAAGCCTATCTAGAGCCCATGCGCAGGGCAGCAGCAATAGAGGCTACAGCAGCAACTTCAAGAGCTCTCAGCTCAGAGAAAGTAAGGGCCTCTGATAAATGGTCAGAAACAGATTACAGGGGACTCTTTGCTGGCCCTGGGTATAGCTGGCAATGACTGGCAAGTCTATTGCCCACACACAGTTCCAAGGTGGATAGGAGTGCTGGTAATGGGTTACAAGAGAATAGGAAACCTGGTCACAGTCCTAAAGCAAAGAGAGATCTAGCTCTTTCATGGTTGTAGGGGACCAGGGACCCTTTTTAGGTAAAGACTAGGGCATAGGCTAAGACAGCAGTGACCATCACTCTCTTAGGACCAAAACACATTGGAAGCTCCACAGATTTGCAGACCCTGAGAACTACCTCTGAAAACAGTAGCACAAAAAAAGCTTGAAGCTTGGGACAGTGTCTCCCCACCGCCAGATGAGCAGAACCTAACTTTAGCACAAAATTCAAAGTCAAGAAATAGCCTGGGAAGCCAAGATGGTGGAGTAAAAACAGTGACTTGCCTGAGCTCTCCCCCAAACCCCTCCAAATATCTGTTTAAAAAATGGCTCTAAGCAAATTCTAGAGCAGAACCAACAAAAAGACAGAGTGAAACAGATTTCCAACCCAAGACAACCTGGATGGTTGATTAGAAAGGTCTATTGCACTAGGCTGGGAGAGAAATGCAGTTCAGCGTGGTTGCCTAGGCAAAGACTAGACCTCAGCGAACCTGGAGCAGGCCTCACAGAACTGAATCATGGGCAGCTGTGGTGGATTCCAGATTTCTCAACCCACAAATGCCAAACACATCTTAGGTCAGTAGGAAAAGTCTGTGACCAAGGTGAGAGAGAAGCTCAGGCCCAACCTCAGTCCCGGAGCAGCCCAGGCAGAGGCTACTTCTGGAGCTTCCTTCCCATAGACTAAGGGAGAATCAAGTGGCTGATCAGAGGGAGATTGCAGGGATTTCTTTGCTGTTGCTGAGTCAGGATTCTCTTGCTTTGCCTGTGATGGGATCTGGGTCATGGTTCTGGGTGGTGGTTCTGCGGTGAGGAGGCATGCTGGCATAGTGGAGTTTGTAGTGGCAGTGAAGAGAGAATCCTCCTCACAGTTCCAAGGCAGAAAACAGTGCTTGTAGTCACTCATAGACAAGAGCACAGGCCAGGAAGGGAGTAAACAACTCACTCTTGATCATATCACGTTGGAAGAACTGAAAACTTACAGGTCCCTAGAAGTATCTCTAACAATAGCTGCACAAAACCCCCAAAGCTTAGGACAGTACAGTCTCCACACTGGAAGCAGACCACTACCTTAAGAAAGAGTTTAAAACTCAAGTAATTGGCTAGGATCATGAGCAAACCATGCAAAAAAATGTCAGAACATAAAATCTTTCTTTGGTGACAGAGAAGATCAAAACACAACCAGAAGAAGACAAAAAAGTCAAAGCTCCTACATCCAAAGCCTCCAAGAAAAATATGAATCAGTCCCAGGCCATGGAAGACCTCAAAAAGAATTTTGAGAAGCAAGTAAGAGAAGTAAAGGAAAAACTGGGAAAAGAAATGAGAGTGATGCAAGAAAATCATGAAAAATTACTCAACAGCTTGCTAAAGGAGACCCATAAAATAATGAAGAAAATAAGACCTTAAAAAAATAGACTAACCGAAATGGCAAAAGAGGTCCAAAAAACCAATGAGGAGAAGAATGTCTTAAAAAGTAGAATTGGCCAGATGGAAAAGGAAGTTCAAAAGGTCACTGAAGAAAATACTTTCTTAAAAAATTAGAATGGAGCAATTGGAAGCTAGTGGCTTTATGAGAAATCAAAATATTGTAAAACAAATCCAAAATAATGAAAAAATAGAAAACAATGTGAAATATCTCATTGAAAAAATAACAGACCTGGAAAATAGATCCAGGAGAGATAATTTAAACATTATTGGACTATCTAAAAGCCATGATCAAAAAAGAGTCTAGATGTCATCTTTCAAGAAATTATCAAGGAAAACTTCCCTGATATTCTAGAACCACAGGGTAAAATAGAAATTGAAAGAATCCACTGATCACTTCCTGAAATAGATCCCCAAAGGAAAACTCCTAAGAATATTGTAGCCAAATTCCAGAATTCCCAGGTCAAGGAGAAAATATTGCAAGCAGCCAGAATAAAACAATTCAAGTATTGTCGAAACACAATCAGGATAACGGAGGATTTAGCAACTTCTACATTAAGGGACCAGAGGGCTTGGAATACGATATTCAGGAGGGCAAAGGAGATAGGATTACAACTAAGAATCACCTACCCAGCAAAATTAATATAATCCTTCAGGGGGAAAAATGGACATTCAGTGAAATAGAGGACTTTCAAGCATCCTTGATAAAAAGACCAGAGCTGAACAGAAAATTTAACTTTCAAATACAAGACTCAAGAGAAGCATGAAGAGGTAAACAGGAAAGAGAAATCATAAGGGACTTATTAGGTTGAACTGTTTACATTCTGCATGGAAAGATGATATTTGTAACTCATGAGACCTTTGTCAGTATTAGGGTAGTTGGAGAGAAAAAATTATATGTATAGGTAGATTGATAGATAGAGGGCACAGGGTGAGTTGAAGATGAAGGGGTGATATCTGGAGAATAAAATTAAGGGGTGAGAGAGGATTATACTGGGAGAAGGAGAATGAAAGAGGTAGAATGGGGTAAATTGTCTCACATAAAACAGACAAGAAAAGGCTTTTACAGTGGAGGGGAAGTGGGGGAAGGTGAGAGGGAATGAGTGAATGTTATTTTTATCAGATTTGGCTTAAGGAGGAAATGACATACACACTCAATTGGGTATGGAAAGCTTTCTCACCCTACAGGAAAGTAGGGGGGAAGGGGATAAGAGATTGAGGGGATGATAGAGGAAAAGGCAGATTGGGGGAGGGGATAATCAGAAGCAATCACTTCTGAGGAGGGATAGGGTCAAAAGAGAGAATAGAATAAATAGGGAGTGGGATAGGATGAAGGGAAACATAGTTAATTTTTCACAATATGACTACTATGGAAGTGTTTTGCATGACTACACAAGTATAACCTGTATTAAGTTGCTTGCTTTCTCAGTGAGGGTGGGTGGGGAGGAAGGAAGGGGGAAAATTTGGAACCCAAAGTTTTAAAAACAAATGTTAAAAATTGTTTTCACATGCAACTGGGAAATAAGATATATAGGCAATGGGGTATAGAAATCTATCCTACCCTACAGGAAAATGGAAGAGGAAGGGGATAAGAATAGGGTGAGGGGGGAGATATAAGGGAGGGTGGATTAGAGGAAAAGGTATTCAGAATGCATGCTGTCTTGGGGTTGGGGGAGGGACAAGATGGGGAGAAAATTTGGAACTCAAAATATTGTGGAAGTGAATGTTGAAAAGCAAAAATAAATAAATTAATGAATCTTAAAAAAAAAAAACCTGGGAAAATGCACAATCAACAACAAAAAGAATTTGACGATAAAAAGTTGCTAAAGTAGCAGGGAAGACCATGCCATCAACTCAGAAAATGTCAACACTTGTTAAAATAGCTACAAACAAGGCCTAAAATGTTATTTGACTCAAGACCAGCAAAAATTGGGTTGGAAGAGTTAAAGAAAGAAATGAGGGAGAGAGGAAAAATTGGGGAAAAGAAATAAGAGTGATGGAAGAAAATTATGAAAAGAGAATTAACAGCTTGGTAAAAGAGGCACACAAAACATACTGAAGAAAGGAACACCTTAGAAAACAAAATTGACTTAATGATAAAATAGGCAGAAAAAATATCACAGAATAAAATGCTCCTTTAAAGGAGAATAGGCCAAATGTAAGAGGAGGTACCTGAAAAATAGGTGAAGAGATGATTCAAGAATTATTGTACTACCTAAAAGTCATGATTAAAGAAAGAGCGCAACATTATATTTCAAGGGATTATTGAGGAAAATTGCCATAACAACTTAGATCCAGAGGGTCAAATAAAAATTGAAAGAATTCATCAATAACTTACCTAAAAAGATCCCAAAATGAATCTTATAACCAAATTCCAGTGCTCCCAAGTCTCTGGACTTCTCCCAAAACAAAATATTTCAAGTAGCCAGAAAGAAATAATACAAATATCATGGAGCCCCGGTCAGGATCACATGAAATTTAATGACTTCCATGTTAAATGTGTGGAGGGCTTAGAATATGATAATCTGGAAGGTAAGGAGCTAGGATGACAAACAAGAATGACCTAGCTAGCAAAACTGAATATAATCCCTCAGGGGAAAATGTTTATTTAATGAAATAGAGGCCTTTCAAGCATTCCTGATGAAAAGACCAGAGCTGAAAAGAAAATTTGACATTGAAGCACAAGACTCAAAAGAAACATAAAAAGTAAATATGAAAGAGTAATCCATAAAGTTAAACTGTTTACATTCCTAGATGAGAAAATGATACATGTAACTCTTAAGAACTTTATCATTATTGGTACAGTTAAAAGAAGTCTACATAGTCAGAGGCACGGATGTGAGTTGATTTGTTGAAATGGTGTCCAAAAAAATGAAGTTGTGAGAAATAGGGAGACACTGGGAAAAGGAGGAAGGGAGAGGTAGGATGAGGAATGTTTTCTCACATAAAAGAGATACACAAGGAAGAGCTTTTAAAGTGGAGCAGGAAATGTGTAGGGTGGAAGGAACACTTCTGCAGAATTGGTTCAAAGAAGAAAGAATATATGTACACTCAATTGTGTGTAGAAATATAATTTACCTAATGGGGAAATAGGAGAAGAACGGGGATAAGAGAAAAGGGGGTGATAAAAGTGAGGGCAGGTTAAGGAAGGCAAAGATCAGAAGCAAAATAGACTTTTGAGGACAGACAAGGTAAAAAAGATAGATAAGAAAACAACTGAAGAAAATGGGATGGAGGGAAATACACAGTAATCATAACTGTAAATGTGAATGAAATGATCTTGCCCATAAAACAGAAGCAGATAGCAGAATGGATCAGAAACCAGAATCTAACAGCACACATTTGAAACAGAAAGACACACAGAGAATTAAAATAAAGGACTGGAGAAGAATTTTACATGCTTCAGCTGAACTAAACAAAGGAAAGGATAACAATTATGATCTCAGACAAGGCAAAAGAAAAAATAAACCTAATAAAAGGGATAAACAGAGAAACTACACTTTGCTAGAAGGTATCATAGACAAAAGTAATATAAAAATATTACATCATATTTCTCTTGATAAAGGCCTCATGTCTCAAATATATACTGAGTGTAGAACTGGGTCAAGTTTATGAAAATAAGTCACTTTCCAACTGATAAGTGGCCAAAGGATATACACAGATAGTTTTCAGAAGGAGAAATCAAAACTATTTATAGCCATATAAAAATACTCTAAGTCACTATTGATTAGTGAAAGGCAAATTAAAACAACTCTGAGATAACCACCTCATACCTACCAGAAATGACAAATACTGAAGGTGATGAGGGAAAAATAGGAGGTACACTAATGAACTGTTAGTGAACTGGTCCAATCATTCTGGAAAACAATTTGGAGTTAGGCCTAAAGGGCTATAAAACTATAGCACTAATAGGTCTGTATCTCCTAAAAGATAAAAAAAAAGGAAAAGGACTTATATGTACAAAAAATATTTATAGTAACTTTTTTGTAATAGCAAAGAATTGGACATCAAAGGGATGCTCATCAATAGGGAAATGACTGAACAAATTGTGGTATATGATTTCAATGAAGTACTATTGTGCTGTCAGAAATGATGAAGAAGGTGGTTTCAGAAAAAAAATGGCAAGACCTAATTAAATTGATGTGAAGTAAAGTGAGAAAAACTGATGAATTCTGAGTGCAAATTGAAGTATATTTTTCTCACCTTATTTTTCTTGCTTTTTAAAAAACATGACTAATATGGAAATATATTTTGTATGATTTCACATGTATAAATTATATCATATCATTTGCCTTCTCAGTGGGCCAGCGAGGGACAGAAGGGGGAGAATTTGGAACTTAAAATTTGAAAAGAAAAATGTTTTTTTCTTTTTTTTGTTTTTATTAATGAATTTATTTATTTTTAGTTTTCAACATTTACTTCAACAAGAATTTGAGGTCCAAATTTTTATCCCATCTCACCCCTCCCTTCACCCCAAGATGGCATACATTCTGAATACCCCTTCCCCTAGTCTACCTTCCCTTCTATCTCTGCCCCCCTTCTCTTATCCCCTTTTCCTTCTACTTTACTGTAGGGCAGGATAGATTTCTGTACCCCATTTCCTGTATTTCTTATTTCCCAGTTGCATGTGAAAACATTTTTTTTAAACATGTGTTTTTAAAACTTTGGTTTCCAAATTTTCTCCCTTCCTCCCTCCCCACCCACCCTCATTGAAAAGGCAAGCAACTCAATTTAGGTTATACATGTGCAGTTATGCAAAACACTTCCATAGTAGACATGCTGTGAAAAACTAACTCTATTTCCCTTAATCCTTTCCTGCCCCCCCCCATTTATTCTATTCCTTCTTTTGACCCTGTCCCTCCTCAGAAGTAAAAATATGAAAAATATATTAAAAATAAATAAATAATAAAATAAAAAAAACAACCAATAAACAAAAGGAATAGTAGAGTTATACAAGATTGTTGGCATAGTTATTAGCTGTGAGGCCTAAATATTCAACAAGGCTCTATAATTAACTTTTCACCACAATTATTTACTGGTTCATTTAATTAGTTTTAGTGTCATGTGTTTGATTGAATTATCAACCAGCGTCCACTGGATTCTTAAAGGCTTTCTTGGCTGCTGTAGCTTTGGTGGTAATATTATCCCATGTCCAATTTTCTTAGGCTAAGAGTTCCAGAGATTGAGTCTGTTATAGTCGCACTTTAACCTGCTGGTCAAAAGGATACTCTTACAACCTTCTCATGTTAAAAAAAATTACAAATTTCTGAATTTCAGGCTGATTTTCATTTTTTTTAGACTATGTAAGCTATTCCTAATAATGCGCTAAACATAGCAAAAGGTTTAAGCTGGATAACAGTTCATAAGACTTTACCTCAGAATTGCACCCCCTCATCATGGTGGGAAGCTGAAAATCTCTCTTTTTTGCTTTCCACCTCTGTGACTTTGAAAAGATTATTCATTTTCCTTACCTGCTACCTATAAATTGAGGCTAGATTGTAACTCAGTCAGTGGTGGGTGAATTCTTACTTCTCAGTAGAGATATACTTCACTTTTCATAATAAATGAGTCCATAAGATCATAGATTCAGAGCTAGTAGGGAAATTAAAAATCATTGAATTCAACCACTTCATTTTAAGGATGAGGAAACTAAGGCCTAGAATAGTTAAGGGACTTGTCCTAGAATCACACAGCTTGAAACTATTTGAGACAGGATTTGCACTCAGGTTTTCCTGATTCCAGGTCTAGCATTTTATATACTGTACTCGCTAGCTGCCTTAAGACAGACATCAAGTTCCTGGCAGTTTCCCTTAAGCCAATTGACTAGGGGACTTTACTGTCCTATTGAAAATACTTTTTTTTGTAAAATGAATCACCTCCCCGCTTCACTGCATCCCTACCTCCATTTTAGCCAAACTTCTATTTAAATAAAAAAAAGAAAATCTTCCACATTACATTTGCTTTATCAAGTTACACCTGTGTAACACCCACAAGTCTGAGGCCAAAAATAAGTAGAGTTTTGTGGGTGAACGTGGTGGGGGAAGAGAGTGGAAGCAATCTGCTGTTAGTCCTCTCCATGGTACATGGCTCGAAACAGTTGAAATATGTCACTAGCCAGTTACTATTGCATTTTGGGAAGCTCCTTGGCTATGCTAACCTGCCCTGAGCTCCGATACCAATGCTCTGGGCTGTGCTTTTGTATTTCAGTATTGAACCAGAGTTTGAGCCAGAGCCACAATATGAGTTTCTTTTTGATGATTTCTTGGAACATTGTCTCATTTTCTATGTAGTTATGAGCAAATGAGTGATGGTCTGAGGTGGCAGGAAGAGTGGGAAGCAGGTCAGTTTAGATTTTCTATAAGTGACCCATTGCCTCTGCAGGCCCTCTGAATCTCTAACACAGCTGGACTTGATGGTATATACCTCATTGCAATTGAAAGAGAAAAGATCTTCCAGTCTTCCTCCCACCACCCTTAGAGAGGTCTCAGTGATTCCCTGAAAGTTTTTTGGCCTGGGAGAATGATTGCCAGCAAGATCTGATAGTCTATCTGTCTATGTCAGCAAAGAAATTTTGGCCACACTGCCTATCCTTCCACATTCTCTCAAGTTACCCTTATATATACAAACTGTAGCAGGTCGACCAATTATTCCAGGACTTATTCAGAGAAGTGAAGTATCAGAAAATCAGGCTCAGAATAGCTTATTCCCGCTCCTGTCAAGTGCTTCATTAAAGGATCAATGGTGACTTTAATCCCTAAACTAACTCTAGGCTCATGTTAGCTGAATGGTTCCAGCTCCCTGTCTGTTACAAGGATTCAGTAAGCTTCAAAAAGCTCTATCTGAAACCCAAATCCTTAGGGGAGGGACAGGATATTAGTGATCACTAAAGCCTTTTTCCTCTCCCCTGACCACCTATGTTTCTTACAGGGTATCTTTTCTAACATTGTGGACCAGGAAGTTACCTTTCAACCTATCTGACCCTCACACTTTACATCCACAATGACAAATTGGAGAGTCATGTAAAACACTGAAAAATATTTCAAATACCATATTTTTGTTCTATTGTGTGTGTTTTTTCTTGGTAACCATTTGTACATTCTTTGCTGCAATAAAAAAAATAGCATTCCTGATAACTCTCCATGGAAATGAGTGAGTCCACCATTTAATTCTCCAGGCATAAATCATTTTTCCTTTACATTTTTATGCTTCATAATGCTGTTAATGATTTAAAGGTCACCAATTTCCTAGCAGTTTATTGTCAGCATGGTTAATTCTTTCCACTGGTCATTGCCTGTCAGAAAATGCCAGGCCCATCAGCTATATCATTCACTTCACTAGCTGATGCAATATAATTTCAGTGTTTTAGGAATCAAGAAAAGGTGCAAGGAAAGAGTACCTTGGTAGCAGACCAAAAATAGTGTTCAGAAACAAAGTGACCCATTGCCTCCACTTAATTTCATTAAAAATGACAACAATTGGAGGCAGAGCCAAGATGGCAAGTAAAGGCTAGGACTCCCCTGAGCTCTCCCCAAAACCCCTCCAAATACTTTTAAATAATGACTCTAAGCAAATTCTAGAGTGGAAGAACTCACAAAAAGAGTGAAACAATTTTCAAACCCAAGACAATGTAGAAGGGTGGCAGAAAAGGTGTGTTGCACCAAGGTAAGAGAGGAGCACAGTCCAATGCAGGACATGCCAGTGCAGAACAGGCCCCAGCAAATTAGGAGCAGGCCTCAGGGCAATCCAGTTAGTGACAGCAGTGGCAGTTTCCAAACTTCTCAGCCCACGGAAGGTAAGGGAATCAGAAAACAGGTCAGAAGGAGATTTACAGGGGACCCTTTGCTGGCACAAGGGATGGGACTCTGTTGCATTGCCTGTACTTGGATCTGGGTAATAGCTGCAGGGGAACAGGGACCCTGATCACAGTTTCAGGGTTGAAAAGAGTGCTTGTGATCATTCACAAACCCCTGCACAGTACAGAAGAGGAGTAAACACACCTCTCCTTAGATCATACCATCTTGGAGGAGCCAAAAACTTACAGGTCCCCTGTACTACCTCTGAAAGCAACTTCATAGTTGAGAAGTAGAGTCTCACTTTAGCATAGAGTTAAAAGTCAAGAAATGGGCTAGAAAATGAGCCAACAACAGAAAAAAAATCTGATTATAGGAAGTTGTTATAGTGAGAAGGAAGAGCAAAATAAACAGTCAGAAAAAGACAAAGTCAAAATTCCTTCATCCAAAGGCTCAATGAAAAAAAAAATATGAATTGGTCTCAGGCCATGGAAGGACTCAAAAGGATTTTTTAAAAAATTTTTTTAATTAATTTATTTTGATTTATCAACAGTCACTTCCATATGCTTTTGAGTTTAAAATTTTACTCCCCCTCCCTCCCCATCACCCTCTCCAAGACAACTCACAATCTAATATAGGCTATACATTTAAATTCCTATTAAACATATTTTCACATTAGTGATATTGTAAGTAAGAATTAGAACCAATAAGAGAAACCACCAGAAAGAGGAAACAAAACTCAACAGGAGAGAAAAATAGCAAATAGAATGCTTCGATCTGCATTCAAACTCGATAGTTCTTTCTTTGGATGTGGATAGGATTTTCCATCATGAGGCCTTTGAAGATGTCTTAGATCCTTGTATTTCTGGGAAGGGTTAAGTTTATCAATATTAGTCACTACACAACATGGCTGTTATTGCATACAATGTTCTCCTGGTTCTGCTCACTTCACTCAACATCAGACCATTCAAGTCTTTCCAGGTTTTTCTGAAGTCAGACTGTTCATCATTTCTTATAGCACAATAGTATGCCAGTACATTCATATACCACAACTTGTTCAGCCATTCTCAAATTGATGGGTATCCTTTCAATTTCCAATTCTTTGCCACCACAAAAAGAGCTACTATAAATATTTTTAGCACATGTGGGTCCTTTTCCCATTTGTATGATCTCTTTGGGATATAGCCCTAGAAGTGCTATTGCTGGGTCAAAGGGTATGCACATTTTTATAGTCCTTTGGGCATAGTTTCAAATTGCTCTCCAAAATGGTCAGATCATTTCACAACTCCACCAACAATGAATTAGTGTTCTAATTTTCCCACATCTTCTCCAAATTGTATCACTTTCTTGTTTTGTCATCTTGGGCAATCTGATAGGTGTGATGTGGTACTTCAGAGTTGTTTTGATTTGCATTTCTCTGATCAATAGTGATTTAGAGCATTTTTTCATATGACTATAGGTGGCTTTAATTTCTTCATCTAAGAAATGCCTGTTCATATCCTTTGACCATTTATCAATTGGGGAATGACTTGTATTCTTATAAATTTGACTTAATTCTCTATATATTTTAGAAATGAGGCCCTTATCAGAAAGACTGGTTGTAAAAATTCTTTCCCAATTTTCTACCTTCCTTCTAATCTTGGTTGCATTGACTTTGTTTGTGCAAAAACTATTCAATTTCATGTAATCAAAGTTATCCATTTTGCTTTTTGTAATGTTCTCTGTCTCCTGTTCGGTCATGAATTCTTCTGTTCTCCATAAAGCTGATAGACAAACTATTACTTGCTCTCCCAGTTTGCTTATAGTATCAGCCTTTGTATCTAAATCATGAACCCATTTTGACTTTATTTTAGTATATGGTATGAGATTTTGATCTATGCCTAGTTTCTGCCATACTTTTTTTCCAGTTTTCCCAGCAGTTTGTTTTCAAAGAGTGGGTTCTTATCCCAGAAGCTGGGGTCTTTGGGTTTATCAAATAATAGATTACTATACTCATTGACTACTATGTCTTGCATACTTAACCTATTCCACTGATACACCACTCTATTTCTTAGCCACTACCAAGAAGTTTTGATGATTGCTGCTTTGTAATACAATATAAGATCTGGAATGGCTAGGCCACCTTCCCCTACATTTCTTTTCATTAGTTCCCTTGATATTCAGGACCTTTTGTTCTTCCAAATGAATCTTGTTAATATTTTTTCTAACTCTATAAAATAATTTTTGGTAGTTTTATTGGTATGGCACTGAATAAGTAAATTAGCTTAGGTAGAATTGTCATTTTTATTATATTAGCTCAACCTACCCATGAACAACTGATGTTTTTCCAGTTATTTAGATCTGATTTTATTTGTGTGAAAAGTGTTTTGTAATTGTGTTCATATAGTTCCTGGGTTTGTTTCGGGAGGTAGACTCCTAAATATTTTATAATGTCTACAGTAAGTTTAAATGGAATTTCTCTTTCTATCTCTTGCTGTTGGGCTTTGTTGGTAATATATAGAAATGCCAATGATTTATGTGGGTTTGTTTTATAGCCTGCAACTTTGCTAAAGTTGTTTATTATTTCAAGTAGATTTTTTACTTGATTCTCTAGGATTCCCTAAGTATATCATCATGTCATCTGCAAAGAGTGATAGCTTTGTTTCTTCATTGCCTATTCTAATACCTTCAATTTATTTTTCTTCTCTTATTGCTAAAGCTAACATTTCTAGTACAATATTGAACAAAAGTGGTGATAATGGACATCCTTGTTTCACCACCGATCTTATTGGAAATGCTTCTACCTTGTCCCCATTACATATGATGCTTGCTGAAGGTTTTAGGTAGATGCTATTTGTTATTTTAAGGAAGACTCCATTTATTAGTATGCTCCCTAGTGTTCTTAATGGGAATGGGTATTGTATTTTGTCAAAAGCTTTTCTACATCTATTGAGATGATCATGTGGTTTCTGTTAACTTTGATGTTGATGTGATCAATTATGCTGATAGTTTTCCTAATATTGAACCAACCCTGTATTCCTGGTATAAATCCTACCTGGTCATAGTGTATTATTCTTGTAACAAATGACTGCAATCTATTTGCTAATATTTTATTTAAGATTTTTGCATCTCTATTCATTAGAGAAATTGGTCTATAATATTCTTTCTCTGTTTTGACTCTTCCTGGTTTAGGTATCAGCACCATATTTGTAGCATAAAAAGAATTTGGTAAGATGCCTTCTTCACCTATTTTCCCAAATAGTCTATATAGTATTGGAATTAATTGTTCTTCAAATGTTTGATAGAATTCGTTTGTAAATCCATCTGTCCCTGGAGATTTTTTCCTAGGGAGTTCATCAATGGCTTGCTCAATTTCTTTTTCTGAGATGAGGTTATTTAAGCATTTTACTTCTTCTTTTAATCTGCGCAATTTATATTTTTGTAAATATGTATCCATTTCACTAAGATTGTCAAATTTATTGGCATACAGTTGGGCAAAATAATTCCTCATTATTGTCTTAATTTCCTCTTCCTTGGTGGTGGATTCACCCTTTTCATTCTTGATATTAGTAATTTGGTTTTCTTCTTTCTTTTTTTAATTAAATTAACCAAAAGTTTATCTTATTTTATTGGTTTTTTCATAAAGTCAGTTACTAGTTTTATTTATTAGTTCAATAGTTTTCTTAATTTCAATTTTATTAATTTTTCCTTTGGTTTTCAATATTTCTAATTTGGTGTTTAATTGAGGATTTTTGATTTGTTCTTTTTTTTGTTTTTTTTTTAGTTGTGTGCTCAATTCATTGGTCTCATCTTTTTCTATTTTATTTATGTAAGTATTTAGAGATATAAAACTTCCCCTAAGAACTGCTTTTGCTACATCCTATAAGTTTTGGCATGTTGTCTCATTATTGTCATTCTCTTGAATGAAGTTATTGATTGTTTCTATGATTTGTTGTTTGACCCAATCATTTTCAGGATTAGATTAGTTTTCAATTACTTTTTAGTCTATCTTTCCATGGCCCTTTATTATATATAATTTTTATTGCATCATGATCTGAAAAGGATGTGTTTAATATTTCTGCCTTTCTGCATTGGATTGTGAGGTTCTTATGCCCTAGTACATGGTCAATTTTTGTGTATGTGCCATGTACCATGGAGCAAAAAGTATATTCTTTTCTATCCCCATTCAGTTTCCTCCAGAGGTCTATCATACTTAACTTTTCTAAAATTCTATTCACCTCCTTAACTTCTTTCTTATTTATTTTGTGGTTAGATTGATCTAGTTCAGAGAGTGGGAGGTTGAGATCCCCCACTAGTGTAGTTTTGCTGTCTATTTCTTCCTGTAACTCCCTGAACTTCTCTAAGAATTTGGATTCTTATACCATTTCATGCATACATGTTTAGTAATGATATTACTTCATTGTCTATGTTGTCTTTTAGCAGGATGTAGTTTCCTTCCTTATCTCTTGATAAGATTTATTTTTGATTTTGCTTTGTCTGAGATCAGGATTGCTACCTGGTTGCAAAACTGAGAATAATACTTCAGGATGGGGGGAAGGAATGGATATTCAATGAAATAGAGGGCTTCAAACATTCCTGATTAAAAGACCAGCACTAAGCAGAAAACTTGACTTTTGAATACAAGACTCAAGAGAAACATATAAAGGTAAACAGGAAAGAGAAATCATAAGGGATTCAGTAAGGTTAAAGTGTTTATATTCCTACATAGGAAGATGATACTTGTAACTCCTAAGAACTTTCTCATTATTAGAGCAGTGAGGAAGAGTATACATAGACAGAAAGCAGATATGTGAGTTGAATGTGATGATATGATTATCTAAAAAAATAAAATTAAGGGATGATAAAGAAGGATGCACTGGGAGCAGGGGAAAGGGAGAGGTAGAATGGGATAAATTATCTGATATAAAAGAGGCTTGAAAAAAATTTTACAGTGGAGGGGAAAATGGGGGAAGTGAGGAGGGGACCACATGAAACTTAATCTCATCAGATTTGGTTGAAAGAGGAAATAATATACACACTCGGTTGGGTGTAGAAATCTATCTTACTATACAGGAAAGGAGAAAGGGAAAAGAATAGGAAGGGGCAAGGAGATGATAGAAGGGAGAGTAATTTGGGGGAGGTAAATATCAGAAGCAAAACAATTTTGAGAGTGGACAAGGCAAAAGGAGAGAGAGAGAGAGAGAGAGAGAATGACCTCTGTGTACCAAAAAATATTTATAGCAGCTCTTTAGTGGTGGCAAAAAATTAGAAACTGAGGGGTTGTTCATTAGTTGGGGAATGACCGAACAAATTATTTCATGTGATTGTGATGGAATACTATTTTACATTAAGAAATGATGAGCAGGATGCTCTCAGAAAAAAAAAAAACATGTAAAGACTTTCATGAACTGATGCAAAGTGAAATGAACAGAACCAGGAGGACATTTTACACAGTACAATTCTAACAGCAATACAGTATGGTGATCTACTATGAATAACTTAGCTATTCTCAGCAATGCGATCATCTAAGTCAATTTGAGAGGATTGATGATGAAAGGTGCTGTCCATCTCCAGAGAAAGAATTGGTAGAGCCTGAATGTATATCAAAGATACTTTTTCTTTACTTTATTTTTCCTCATTTCTTTTTGTCTATGTTTTCTTTCACAGAATAACTTACAAGGAAATGTGCTTTGCATGACTACACATGTATAACCTATTTTAACTTGTTTGCGTTCTCAATGGAAGGGGAAGTGACAAGAGGGAGGGAAAGAATTTGGAACTCAAAATTAAAAAAAAGAATATTAAAATTGTTTTTACATGTAATTGGGAAAAATAAAATATTAAGTAAGATTGTAAAACAATAAAAATAGCAATAACAATAACAACAATTGTTGTGACAGTCTTCCTTCAACAAAATCTTACTCTTCTACCTCATAATTCCCAAAGACTTTTTTATAGCACGTTAAAGTTTGTGAAGTGACTTTTAAAGAGCCTCCCATCTCCAATTGATAAATGGTCAAAGGATATGAACAGGCAGTTTTCAGATGAAGAAATTAACGCTTATCTATTATCATGTGAAAAAATGCTCTAAATCACTATTGATTAGAGAAACGCAAATCAAAACAATTCTGAAGTACCACAGCACACTTATCAGATTGGCTAATGTGACAAAACAGGAAAATTATAAATATTGGAGAAGATGTGGGAAAATTGGAACATTAATGCATTATTGGTGGAGTTGTGAAATGATCCAACCATTTGGGAGAGCAATTTGGAACTATTCCCAAAGGGCTATTAAAATGTGCATACCCTTTCACCCAGCAATACCACTTCTAGGACTGTATCCCAAAGAGATCATACAAATGGGAAAAAGATCCACATGTACAAAAATATTTATAGCAGCTCTTTTTGTGGTGGCAAAGAATTGGAAATTGAGGGGATGCCCTTCAATTGGAGAACAGCTGAACAAGTTGTGGTATATGAAGGTAATGGAACACTATTGTGCTATAAGAAATGATGAACAGGCTGACTTCAGAAAAACCTGGAAAAACTTGTATGGTCTGATGCTGAGTTAAGTGAGCAGAACCAGGAGAATGTTGTACATAGTAACAGCCACATTGTGTGATGACTAACTTCAATAGACTTAACTCTTCTCAGCAATGCAAGGATCTAAGACATCTCCAAAAATCTCATAATGGAAAATGCTATCCACATTCAGAAAAAGAACTATGGAGTATGAATGCAGATCAAAGCATACTATTTGCTCTTTTTTTTTCCTCTTCTGTTTTGTTTTGTTTCTTTTTTTTTTGTCGTTCCTCCTATTGGTTCTAATTCTTCCTTACAATATGATTGATGTGAAAATATGTTTAATAAGAACGTATATGTAGAGCCTATATCAGATTTCATGCCGTCTTGGAGAGGGAGGTGAGGAGAGAGGGAGGGAAAGAAAATTTTAAACTATAATTAATTTAATTAATTTATAAATGCATATTTTTTTAAAAGGGCCTCCCAACTCTATGAGGTAAGCACTATAAATATTGATCAATCAATACACAGTTATTAAGTGTCTACTATTTGTCAGGCACTGTGCTGCATGTTGAATTACTATGACCATTTTACTATTCCCATTTTACAGAGAAGAAAACTAAAGCATGGAAAGGTTAAGTAAAGGGCTTACAGTCACTCAGGTTGTAAATGTCAGAATAGGATTTGAACACAGCTCTTCCTGAAGTCTAATGTAGCACTCTAGCACACTCTGTGGCCTTGTGCTGCTGTGGAAATGATCTGGCTCTATTCAACCACAGACCATTAGCCCTGGTAGAGCTAATAAAACTGGAAATTCTTCTGTGGAACATGTAAAAGATATTGTTTTCAGTTTCTCTAGAAAATAGTGTTATTGATTAGTTGTTTTCAGGCATGCCAGATTCCTTGTGACCCCCTTTTTTGGTAGGGGGGAGTTTTTTGGCAAAGATACTGGAATGGTTTTCCATTTCCTTCTCTCGCTCATTTTACAGATGAGGAAACTGAGGCAAATGGTTGCAACTAGCCCAAAGTCATATAGCTAGTGTTTGTGTCTGGATATGAACCCAGGTCTTCCTGATTCTAGGTTCAGCACTGTATTCATTGCACCACCTACCTGCCCTCTAGAAAATATTAGGAAATACTATTTCTCTGGTCTAATAGCTCTTTATAGACTGACTGCCTTTCCCCTCTCATCCCTTAGAAAGTTCAAGCAAGTAAAGAACAAATGACTTTCTTAAGAAAATGGATTAAAGCCTCACAGAAAACTTATCAAATATTTCTTGTTTTGCTTCCATCAATTACTTTATGATCCCCCTGAAATAACTGACCTACTAACCCATCTAAAGGGTAGTCACCAACTTCCCCATGCCTTGAAAAGACAGCATGATGCTATTACTTGCCCTACTCTACTCTGAAAGGATTATACTGATATTGATTACTGGGAGAAAACCCTTTTCAATCCTTGAAGGGAGTATTCCAGGAAGGAATGAGATAGTGAATACCATTAGGTGACTATCGTACAATGGTAACACCAAACTGTATATCAACAAATTGTTTTTCTTCTGCAAGATCCCTATAAATGTTACTTTAAATAGTCATGAGGGAGAAGAAAATATTAGAGGGAAAAGGATGAATTTACCAGTTTGGACAATTCTCTCTTTAGGTTAGAAATGCTCAGATTTGGAATAGTTATATGTTAATTTAAAATATTTCTGGAAGGTTTGTACCTAAAACACAGAAAACAGCATCTGTATTTATATATGTCTATCTCTCATATATATGCAACTATTTATTTATCTGTCTATCTATCTATCTATCTATCTATCTATCTATCTATCTATCTATCTCTATCATCATTTTTCCCTTCAACACTTTTATCTGAGGTCCTATGTTATCTAAGAATAAGCCTAAGTTCTAGAAGTATCATCAACAGAAGCTGGTCACCAGGTGTTGAATTGTTTTAGTCCTGCATGAAATTATCTACTGAAGCATGGAAGTGTTGTACTCTTCATTGGTGGAGAGGACCTATACTAATGAAATTGGTGGAGTTTTGAAGTATGGAATTAATTATATTTCATGCAATCTCAATAAATTAACCTGAAGAAAATATAATGAGTTACAGGATCTGAGTAGTTTTCCAAATAATCCTTTGTAATTTCTTTCAAGAATTCAAGGATCTGGGATTTCACTCCTTGCATGGATATAGAGTGAATTCTACAATGCCTGAATATAGTCTGTATGAGTTGTCATATGCAAATAAGTAAAAATGTAAGTTGACAGATAATTTACTTGGTGACAAAGTCTGTTGTTAAACTACTTCATGTTTACTAGGCTAGTTTTCTAACAAAAAGCATAGAATCTGTCATGGTACACACTCAAGGCTTTCAAATAAAGTACATGCTCTGTCATCATAACCTCCGCAAACTCAGGACAACCACCATATCACAAAAGGATACTGGTAGATTTTAATCAAAAGCTTCTGGACTTTTGAATACTGAAATGAATATGTGACCTCATCAATGCCTGTATTCCCTTCAATACTGACAGCAGCCTGCCCTTATTCATCTCTTCCTGCAAGAATCTTATTCATATCCACCTCTAAGTTCACCGGAGGCCTTCCTCACATTCTCTTGACATCATTATCATTTGCTCTCTCACTGTGACTAGTCAACTTCTTTTTGAATCTTACATGTCTGTAATAACATCCTTCATATCACTTCTTCAATTCAGTTCAGTTCAATTCAGCAAGCATTTTTATGCACCTACTACGCACCAGTCGTGTTTATTTGTAATGTGTTGCTACTGGCAATCTCATGCAACATTTAAATCAAATCTAATATTATTTAAGGGAAGGGGTGCCCTAGGGCAGTGAGTACCACAAGCTGAGTGACCCCAGTGAAAAATGTCCCCTTGCTTTTTATTTTTAACAATATTTTATTTCCCCCCAATTATATGTAAAGACAATTTTAACATTTGTTTTGAAAAAAAAATTGAGTTCCAAATTTTCTCCCTCCCTCTTTCACCTCCCTCCTTCCTGTATTGGGATGCAATATGATAAAGGTTCTACATGTTTAATCATCTAAAATATATTACCATATTAGTCATGTTGTGAAAGAGGACACAGACCAAAAGGGAAAAATACAAATATATAAAAATACAAATATATAAAGTGAAAAATAGTAGGCTTCCATCTGCATTCAGAGTCCATCAGTTCTTTCTCTGTAGGTGGAGAGAAATTTTCATCATGAGTCCTTTGGAATTGTCTTGGATCATTGTATTGCTGAAAATTGCTAAATTATTCATAGTCATTGCTTTTATTGTGTTCACAGTTCTTCTGATTGTGTTCACTTCACTTTGCATCAGTTCATATAACTCTTTTCGAGTTTTTTTTTTCCTGAAATGAGCCTGCTCATAATGTCTTGTAGCACAGTAATATTCAATTACAACCACATGCCACAATTTGTTCAGCCATTCTCCAATTGACGAACATTTTATAAATTTACAATTATTTACCACTACCAAAAGAGCTGCCATAAATATTTTTTATGAATGTAGGTACTTTTCCCTTTTTATTAACCTCTTTGGGAAACAGATGTAGTAGTGGTATTGATGGATCAAAGGGTATGGACAGTTTTATAGCACTTTGGGCATAGTTCCAAATTGCTCTCCATAATGGTTAGATCCATTCAAAACTCCACCAATGGGGCATTAATGTCCCAATTTTCCCACCTCCCCTCCAACATTTATTATTTTCCTTTTCTGTCATATTGGGATCTTTGGGTTCATCAACCATCAGACTACTATGGTCATTTAATACTGTGTCTTGTGTACTTAATATATCTCATAGATCCTCCCCTCTATTTCTTAGCCAATACCAGATAGTTTTGATGAATACCACTTTATAATACAGTTTGAGATCTGGTATGGATAGGACACCTTCCTTCATATTTTTTTTTCATTGATTCTCTTAATATTATTGATCTTTTGTTCTTCTAGATGAATGTTGTTACTATTTTTTTCTAGCTCTATAAAATAATTTTTGGTAGTTTAATTTGTAAGGCACTGAATAAATAAATCAATTTAAGTAGAATTATCATTTTTATTGTATTGGTTTGGCCTACCCATGGGCAATCAATTTTTTTCAATTGCTTAAATCTGACTTTGTTTATGTGAAAAGTGTTTTGTAACTGTGTCCATATAGTTACTGGGTTTGTCTTGGCAGGTAGTTTATCAAGCATTTTATATTATTTATAATTATTTAAAAGTAATTTCTCTTTCCATCTCTTGCTGCTGAGTTTTGTTGGTAAATACAGAAATACTGATGATTTATCTGTGTTTAATTTATGTCTTGAAACTTTGCTAAAGTTGTTAATTATTTCAACTAGTTTTTTAGTTGATTTTTAGGATTCTTTAAGTATACCATCCATATCATCTGCAAAGAGTGATATGTTTTGGTTCCTTGCTGCCTATTCTAATTCCTTCAATTTCTTTTTCTTCTCTTATTAATATAGCGAACATTTCTAGTACAATATTGGACAATAGTGGTGATACTTGACATCTTTGCTTCACCCCTGAACTTACAAGGAAAGATTTGAGCTTTATCCTCATTACAAATAATGCTTGTTAATAGTTTTAAATAGATTTTACTTATTATTTTAAGGAAAGCTCCATTTATTCCTATCTTCTCTGATGTTTTTAATAGGAATGGGTGTTGTATTTTGTCAAAGGCTTTTTCTGCACCAATTGAGATAATAATATGATTTCTGTTGGTTTTGTTATCAATATGGTCAATTATGCTGATAGTTTTCCTAATATTGAACCAGCCCTGAATTCCTGGTATAAATCTCACCTGGTCATAGAATACAATCCTGGTGATATATTGCTGTAATCTCCTTGTTAGTATTTTTTCCCCTTCAATAAGCATTTATTAAACACTTTTTATGTGTTTATGTATCTATCTATGTCTATATTTACACATATACATGTATATATTTACATTTTAATGTAAATGAAAGTTCAGAAGGAAGTACACTATTTAAATATTATATCTAATTCTTTATTGAAAACTAATTACATATTTCCTCCTTCCACTCTGAGTGTCAGTTCTCCAGAGGGTTATCATATCTAACTTTCTTAAAATTCCATTCACTTCCTTACCTTCTTTCCTGTTTATTTTGTGGTTATATTCATTTAGTTCTGAGAGGAGAACTTTGAGATCCCCTATTAGTATAACTATGGTATTCATTTCTTCCTATAACTCATTTAACTTTTGTAAAATATTGGATGGTATACCACTTGAAGCATTTATGTTTAGTACTGCTATTACTTCATTGTCTATAGTACTTTTTAACAAGAAGTAGTTTCCTTAATTTTATCTTTTAATTTGATCTATTTTTGCTTTTATTTTGTCTGAGATCATGACTGCTACCCTGTTTTTTTTTAACTTCAGCTGAAGCATAATAGAATCTGTTCCAGCCTTTTACCTTTATTCTGTGTGTGTCTCTGTTTCAAATGTATTTCTTGTAAACAATATATTGTAGGATTCTAATTTTTAACCTACTCTGTTATCTACTTTCATTTTATTGGTGAGTTCATCCCATTCAAATTCACAGTTATTATTATTAACTGTATTTTTCTTATTTCACTCCATCCACTCTCACCAGTGTTTTGTTTCTGACTACTGCCTGAACCAATCTGCCATCCCTTCTGTCACCCCCACACACACATTTTATCTCCTCCTTCTCCTACTTCCTTATAGGATAAGATAGATTCCTATACCCAATTTAGTCTTACATTATTCCCTCTTTGAGACAAATCCAATGAGAGTGAGTTCAAATGATACTAACCTACCTTTCTGTGCCCCCAGTGTAATAGTTTATGTCTGTGAGAGAGAGATAATTTACCCCATTCTACCTCTCCATCCCTTCTATCTCAGGGTAATCTTATTTCTTGACCCTTAATTTTTTTATATCATCCCAGCTAAGTCATCTTCTAGCCACATATCCCGTCTATCTATATTCTTTCTAAATGTCCTAATAGTTCTTAAGAGTTACAAGTAGCATCATCCTGTATAGGGATGAAAACAGTTTAATCTTATTGAATCCCTTATGTTTTCTCTTTCCTTTTTTATGCTTCTCTTGAGTCTTGTATTTGAAAATCAAATTTTCTGTTTAGCTCTGGTTTTTCTACAGAAATGCTTGAAAGTCATTTCATTGAATATCCATTTTTCTCCTGAAGGATTATACTCAGTTTTGGTAGGTAGTTGATTTTTGGTTGTAATCTAAGCCCCTCTGCCTTCTGGAATATCATATCCCAAGCCCTCTGATCCTTTAATGTAGAAGCTGCTAAATCCTGTATAATCCTGACTGTGGTTCCTTGATATTTGAATTTCTGTCTGCTTGCAGTATTTTCTCCTGTAACTGAGAGTTCTGGAATTTGACTATAATATTCCTGGGAGTTTTCATTTTGGGATTTTTTCAATCACTATTTTACACTTTGGTTCTCGGATATTGGGGCAATTTTCTTTGATAATTTCTTGAAAGATGATGTCTAAGTTCTTTTTGTTTTTATCATGGCTTTCAGGTAGTCCAATAATCCTTAAATTATCTCTCCTGGATCTATTTTCCAGATTTGTTTTTCCAGTGAAATATTTCACATTTTCTTCTCTTTTTCCATTCTTTTGATTTTGTTTGATTGATTCTTGATATCTCATGGAGTCATTAGCCTCCATTTGTCCAATTCTAATTTTTAGGAAATGATTTTCTTCAACCAGCTTTTGCACCTCCTTTTCCATTGGGCTAATTCTACTTTTTAAGGAGCTGTTTTCTTCAGTGAATTTTTTTACATCTTTTCATTTTTTTGTACTTTTAACCAAGCTGTTGACCTTTTTTTCATAATTTTCTTGCATAGCTTTCATTCCTTTTCCCAATTTTTCTTCTACCTCTTATTTGATTTTTAAAAATCCTTTTTAAGCCTTCCAGGAGTCCTTTTTGGTCCTGAGACCAATTCCTATTTATTTTTAAGGCTTCACATGTATGCATTTTGACATTGTTGTCCTCTTTTGAGTTTGTGTTTTGATCTTCCCTTTTGCCATAGTAGCTTTCTATGTTCAGTGTGTTTTTGTTTTTGTTTTTGTCCTGTTCTTGCTCATTTTTCCAGCCTATTTCATGACTTTTGAAGTTAAGCTTTTCTCCTGGGGTATAGGGAGCACAGTCCCAAACTTCTTGCACAAGCAGGGCTAAGAACCTACTGCATTGGGGCCTCCAGACCTGGAGGCTTATCTGCTACACCAGCACCTCTGGGCCTGGCAGCTTTCCTACTGCATTGAGGGCTCAAGGCCTTGCAGCTAGCTTGTTGCCCTCCTGGCCTGCTTCACCAGGGCAGTGGGATCTTGGCTGCTAGAAGCCTCCCATTGGCTTGTCTGGATATCACCTGCCTTGGTCTATGCTTCCCTTTTACCCAAATGAGTGAGACAGATCTTTGCTTCAGTCCTTCTAAGTTTTCTTGGCCTGGAAAATTGTTTCATCCTGTCCTTTTGTGTATTCTGCTGCTCCACAATTCATTAGAAGTTGTTTGGAGGGAAATTTAAGAGAGCTCAGGCAAGTCACTGCTTTTTCTCCACCATCTTTGCTCCACTCTGTCCTCTTGCCTTTAAAGGCCTATAAACTGTGACTTGAGATTATGAGCATGTGTGCCTCCCAGGATGTGAAGATACTCTACTTATCCTAGATAGAAATGTGCATATAGCAAGAAGTCAGGGGATATTCCTTTTTCAAATTTTATAACAATGATCCTAAACTTATCCCAAACTACAATATTCTAGTTCATTGAAAAACTTCTACTGATAGAAAAAGATGGACCTGGGTTCAAAATCTTGTTCTACTCATTATGGGACTTTACACAAGCAACCAACATTTCTGAGTTTCAATTTCCTCATCTGTAAAATGACAGGATAGGACTAGATCATCACTAAAGTCCTTTGCAGTTTTAGGTCTCTGAACTTATAAACTACAGTCCAGAGATCTCATAACAAGGGGAAAAGAATAATGGGTAAGGTACTTGGAACCACTTTACACAAAATACAATCTTCTTATACATAATTCTCATCCCTACTTGAAAATTGTAGGCAGTGTACTTAAATTATGAGATACACAGAACACAAAGGAACATTTGCTCCACTCTTCAAGTGAAGACCATCATAAGACATGCCAAAGGAAAACTCATTGCTAACATAATGTGACAAGAACAGAAGCAACCATACTGACCCAAAATCAATAGAAAACTGTTCTGCAGATAAGAAACATCTCTTATTTAGCATGATACTGAGTCACAGTGGTCTCTGGAAAGAGACCACATGAATTCATCCCAGCACTCATTTCTTGACTGCATTTTTATCAGGTTGCTATAGTATCATCACAGTAAAAAAAAATAACATCACTCTGATACTATAAAATTCCCAATGGGTTGCACAGAGAGAGAAATAAAGCATGGGAGAAGTACAACATAGCTGAAAGAACAATGCACTTTGATTCAGAAGACCTAGTTTAGAATGATTTAGGTGATGAGATTTTCTTCATCAAATGTGTTAATTCAAAGGCTGGGTAATCACTTTGGAAATAAATTCAATTAAATTGATCTTTCTTAAGCTAGGTGGTGCAGTGAATAGAGTAATAGTTTTTTTTTTTTTTGTTTGTTTTTGTTTTTGTTTTTTTAAGAACCAAATGGAGGACAAATAGAACATTTCACCCTTATAATGACTATACATATCAGGGTAAAGGGAGAGAAACTAGGCTTGACCTTCTTCTGGCCCATGCAGGACAGATGTACATAAGCTATCTATAAACAGGATTATAGGAGGCCATCAAGTCCAACCCCTTAATTTTATAGGTAAGGAAATTGAAGGACAAAAAAATTAAGTGCCTTGCCTTGGGGCAGAATTTAAATGCAGGTTTTCCTGATTCCAGCTCCTGTACTTGCTCAACTATATCATAGCACCATCAATTCCACTGTAGCAACATGATACAATGGGAAAAGTACTTTCCCCATTGTGGTTTTGATATATCATAGTTTGGGATAAGAAATTAAATGGGAATTTTGGCGGAATTTTGTTGAAGCCACAGATGATATATAAAGGCCAGTAGATGACATAGAGCTTATGATCAAATACTTAACCCAAATTTTACAATAAGGTACTGTACACCCTCCATAAAAGAAAAAAAAATCAGACTTTTCTTACACAAAGGGAAAGTCAATGGATTTTCCAGGTGGCTGTGACACTGTGTCCTTAACCTCCAGCAATGTGGAAGGGATAACTCTACTGAGTTGGAAGTTAACAAACCTTGACACTTGACCTCTGGGTCTCAATTTCCTTATCTATAAAATGAAGGGTTTAGAATAGATGCCCTCCAAGTTACCTTCCAGTTATAAATGTATAATGCTATGACTAGGCCAAGGTAGTCCTACTAAGGAGACAGAAAGTAAATTTCAAATAGAGAAGAAGGAACTTTGCCATAAGAGATAAAGAATATTTTTCCTGTTACCATTAATGGGCAAGGGCAGGTAGGGTTCTAGTTAAACACAATGATGAGTATCCATGACTAGCAAAATCTCAGCAGGAAGAGGAATTTTGTGATTAGCTTAAATGGGATATTATGTGCATGAATAGCTGTAGTTTGTGTTATTGCAGGTAAAATGACAGCCTAGCCCAGGATAAGCAGCCCATAGTAGGTACTTAATAAGGCTTGTTTTCTTACTTCCTTATGTTTTTCTAATTCTAACTCCATTGCGTCTCATGGGATATCACATTAATATTAAAATAGTTATGATAATAACAGTTATTGAATGAAAACTTACCCTTTTTGAATCAGATTTATAAATCCATTGACCTCTCAAAGATTTATTAATCATTCATCATAATACATTATAAGACATTCATATAATAGAGTTATCACATACTAAATTCATGTGACAGAATAAGCTTTGCATTTAAACCTCTGCAATTAGCAAATGCTACAAATCAGGACTTGATTTATTATTTTTTTTGATTATCTAGATGTAAGAAAATGAAAGAGAAAATGTTAATAATGAGGTTAAACTTAAACTGTGTCACGTGTCTTTTTTTTTTAAAGAACCAAATGTTAAGCATTTACCAGGGCATTCCTGCCAGTGGGGTACTGGCAAAGCCCAGAATTTGTGAAAATAATCATAGAGCTCAACTGATGAAATTCTGATATGAACTTTATATTATAGACAGCTATCACTATTTTCTAGTATTCTGACAATGTGTTAAAAAAAAATGGACTTCTGGTTTGCTGCTCAGCCAGATCTGGGAATATATTCAAAGGTACTTATCAGTATTTTCTCGTTTTGATTTGGCTGTATTTGAGTATGGAAGCAAGGAAGACTATAAGCCTTCTGGTAGAGACAAAAACAGAAAGAAAGAGAGATAGACAGATGGAGAGACAGACAGACAGAGGACAGAGACACAGAGAGAGAGACAGACAGAAAGACAGACAGACAGAATGAGAGAGAGAGACAGAGAGAGAGAGACAGAGACAGACAGACAGAGAGAAACTCTTCTACCTTTCCACCTGGACCTCTGTTATATAGCTTGTAGAGTATATGACCCTGCTATTGTTTCTGCTTCTGTTACATCTAGTCTTTTCTGCTCTTAGGTAAAGGAATATCAGATTAGCCTGTTACTTTGTGATTTTTGACAGGTCAAGAGAGTAAGCCACCAGAGGTCTGGGAGCTAGAGTACATGCTGGATTCTGTGGACTGCTAAGTCTGGTAAGGATAAAGTCCTGAATAACCAGGTTTGACCCAGTATACAAGTGGAATTGAAAGGAGCAATGCAAATTTATTCAGAAGTGACTTGGTGGGCAAATGCTATGTAGAATCTGGGTTAAACTAGAGTTTAATCTCCCTGTGTTCCAAAGAGTAGTGTAGATGCCCCTACATATTTGGAAATGTTTATACTTGTGTTCCTGTTGCATATTCTCAGAAAATATCTTTTTGTAGAAGTTAATTGATGTTATTGGATTAAATGAAACTGGGATACAAATCTCTAACAACTGATATTTGAGAGCAGAATGGGGACTTGAGCTAATAGCATTAGAGTAAAATCACCCCAATCCTTCAGGATTACCAGATTGATCCCTGAGAGGTAGATGTAGCCTTACTCAGGTATTCAGTTCTTCTGTGAGTTGGATTTTCAGAGTTTATAAAGTCTACATTGATAAATGTTTGTTGATTGAAAAAAAAGAAAGAAAAAAAAACTGTCCATTTCAAGTATTATACTGTCATTTTACTTGAAAATATGGCTCTTGTTTCTCTCCATCTATTAGCAAACCATTATTAGCAAGAGCCCACACCTAACTAGTCCTCTCATTAGTTTGATAATTCGCATATGGCAGGCAAGTTTACTCAAGATGAGACTTACGTGTACCCTTCGTTATCCTCTCTCAATCCTTTATTTTTGAAACAAATTATTAAAGTGTTTCGTAGTTAACAGCACAATTGTAGTGGTTGCAGTTCATAAGGAAATCTGATAAGAACATGAAATTATACTTGAAATTCACCAGCATGCACAGCCGTGTGCTGTAAAAATCATAACCAAGATAACAAGCATGTAAAGTTGACGTAACTTTTCCACACCATCACTTTGGAGCCATAATTCTTGGGCCAATATTGAAAGGAGCTGTTCCAACACCAGACAAGAATGTCAAGTAATGGATGAAATAGAACAGAAGTCATAAAATTTTCCCAGTGACCCTCTTAGTTTGTTTTCTTTAATGATCTTATAAAAATTATGTTATCCTTGCAACATTCAAAGAAAGCAAGGTGAGTATCTGAAAGGATATGGGTAAGAGTCACATAGGAAGGGCAGGTATGGATGAGTTAAAATCTGCCTCCTTGAAGGGTATACCTGCATCACTGAGATGTGGAGGATTGGAAGGAGAATATACATTTCTAAGGAGAGACAGTGTGTCATAATGGTCTGACCCTGTAGTCAATGGTAACATCTTATTGAATTTGGGAAAAAAAAAGATGTTGGATTTGGAGTCAAAGGACCTTGACTTGAATCTTGCCCCTGCTATTTACTGTAGCCTATGGAACCTTGGACAAATCACTTAGCCACTTGGGGTCTCTATTTTTTCCATCTGCTAGAGAAAGAGATTGAACTGAATGGCCTCTAGGATCCCTTCCAGCTCTTGAACCTATGAGCTGATTTCAGTTTCCCTTTACCACAGATTAGTTGTGTGAACATGATGAACTCACAAAATCTCTTGGGGATCCCTGAGAATTATTTAAGATTATAAATTATGGTTGAGTTGTCAATCTGCATTGGTGGAGGTAGATGACTTTCCTACAATAAAGAAATCACAAGACTGAGTGTAACAGAATCCTGAAGATGTAACTACCAATAATGGGTAAGGTTCAGTAAAGGAATATTCCATTTACTCTATTTACTTAGCACATCACCAGATGAATAAAGACACTACTAATGATCCTCCCACCTGGGAAGGAGTTGGAGCTCTTGCAGGCCAAATGGGCACCATTTAATTTAATTCTGGAGAGGCATTAAGTAGCTTATGTCCTATGAGGGACTTAGGGACTTGGAGAATCCTTCCCAGAGTTCTTTGCTACTATTCACCCACATTTGGATTTGGAAATTGTATTATCTAGTCATATATCCATCTTATGTTTCTTCCTCTTTGCCTTGGGACTTGCATTAACCACCTCTTCCTTGATATTAAATACCACTTTGATGAGGGTTTTTTTTCATCCTCTTCATTTCCAAATCTGTAAATTGTATCAGTTTTTACCAGATTAGCTGGCTTTGAACAAGGAAAAGTGACATCTGCTAAATTATCTGCTACATTTTGAAAGTTCTTTCTCAGTCTTTCCTAAAAGAACAAAACTGACATCCAACCAATTATGTGCACATAGTAGGATCTTAATATATGCTTGCTGGTTTGAAACGAATAAGGTAGCATTTTGTGGTTGATAATATGGGTAGTAATAGAAATGATGAGGATGGGAGCTAGACCCCAAAAAGGAAAAACCCTTGACTTTCCCACATGGCCAAATCTTTGGCATTTTGCCTGAGGCTATAATCCCATCAACTGGACTTTCATTGTGGCTACACCCAAACTCCCAATTCTGTTACCCTTAACCTAGCCTAGCCCTCCTTTGTCCCTATAGCCCAGGCCATTTCCCACACTTTATCCTAGCTAGGTTCCATTATCCCTTGGCCATGTAGTCCAGGTCCCAGGAGTTCTATTCACCCCAGCTTACTGTCCACTCCCATCCAGATCTCCTTAGACCCCTCCTCCAGTCACCGCAAACTACTTGGTCACTCCTAGATCCTTCTCACAGTCTATCTGTATATAAGATCCATCTTCTATACATTAAGGTGCTTAGATTCTTAAAATCCAGCCACTGATCAGATTCTTATAATCTAGCCAATAGTCTTCTAATGTTCAGACTCCTTAAGAGTCTGCCCAATATGACGGATGTTCTAATAAACCCTGTCTTTGGCTGAAAGAAGACTTGGGTCCAATTCTTTTGGGTAGGACCTGCGTGTTGTGATTTTGAGGTCCCAGCTGCCATAAACCTCTAATCCTCAGCAGAAAGACTAGTCTTGAAGTTACATGTTTACAACCTTAGCAAATAACCCTGATTCACTTCAAGTATAGATAAAAACTGATAGCTTCCTAGCTGGGAAAGAAACAAATTTTATAAACTGCTATTCTGTGTTCCAATACTAGTCCCTTATGCCTTAGAAATTAATGTAAACCTTGGACAAGACAGACTTTTGCTTGTGATTTGTTGACATCACACAATTTGAAGATCAACTGAAGCAATTGGAGAGGTCTCACCTAAAGAAGAGAAGGCTTGTTGGGAGGAGGGGAGGATAAGATTTCTAACTGCAAGTATTTGAAGGGCTGGCTTGTAGAAGAGGAGTTGGGGTTATATTACTTGGCACTAAAGCAGAGGAAGAACATTGCAGACAATCAAATCATAGATCAATGTAATTTTTTTAATTAAAAATTTAAAAATTAAAAAATTTCTAACAATAAGGGTTATCAAGAAGTAGAATAGGAGGTAACAGATTTTGCATCCCTGAGCACTTTAAGTGAATCCCTGATGCCCGGCTGACAAAGATGTTGTAAAAGGGAGTTCCTATTGAGGACATCACAGTTACCATGTACGTAGTGCTTTATATACATTATCATATTTGATCATCATAACAAACCTGTGAGGTCCATACCTTAAGCATGATTATCTTCATTGAAGAGGAAAACGAAGCTCAGAAAAGTTAAATGACTTGCCCACAGATACACAACTAAATATTAGAGCTAGGAACCAGTCAGTTATAACTCCAAATCTAGCACTCTTGACTATTATACCTTGCATGGTTGAACCAAACACCCTCTGAAGTCCCTTCCAAATTTGAGATTCTAATTCTATTACCTTGTAACATGAATTATGATGTAACATAAATTTGGACCAAATTAGAGCGTAGTACACAAATCAAATCTACTACTTAGAGTCATAGAATATTAAAGTTAGACAGAAGGTCAGAAGTCATATAGTTATTCCATTTGAGGCAACAGTCTTAAAAATGGTAAACCCAGTAAAGGGCAAACAGAGCTGGAGAGAATGTAAGGGAATTTGAAGAGAGGGGAAAAAAAAAAACAAATTACAAAATGGGGTGGCTGGGGTTATAGAAGATAAATTTTACTGCAGGTTCACACTGTAGATTCACTCTTGATCCCAAGAGTAATGGCAGGTTACGCCAGCTCTGACTCCTAAGTGATAAGTCATGAAAGGAACTACTAAGCTTGGGAAGTAACTCACTATACTTCATCAGAAGTCTTCTAGAAAAGACGAGCAGACCATTTGTTGAGACTGGTATAGATAGGATTCTTCATCAAGTATGGGTTGGACTTTAAACCTTCTCCATCCCTTCCCAGCTCTGAGATTCTTTGATCCTCTGAACCTTATGACAGTGCTCTTATTTTCTGGCACAGAATCAGAAAGGGAACAGATGGAAGGCCTCTAGAACTAGTTAACATTATACTCTACTGCTTGCCTATGGATAAAATCCCCCATAGCATCTTCTCCTATCATTTTAAATGTTCAAATCATCAGAGCTTTTCACTTAGTGACAGAAAGCCTATCCAATTGTTTTATAGCTCAAGGAAGAAGTCTGAGCAGAATCTACCTGCTTTGACGGTACAATTATATGACTAGCTACTGTCAAACCAAGACAGTAAGTCTTTCTCTTTCTTTTTCTATGTTGGGCTCTCACGTCCCTCCAGCTGGGATAACTTATTTCTTTCCCTTTTTCATGCGTGTGTTAGTGTAAAAGAATTTCCCTCCCCCTTTGTGTTCAGTTTAACATCATTCAATGTCTTCTAGCTGTAACAATTTAATTACTCTTTGTAAAGAAAACCGCATCTGATCTTAATTCTCCCACCCCTTTACAATGGGATAATTGCTTATTTTGTAGTTTAATTAGTTAATTGTACATGTGTAAAAATGCTTTAATATTTTAAAGACATTGCTTTGTTTAGCTCCCAGCAAGTGGGATTAATATTGTGGTTTAGAGGATTTGTGAATAGATTGCCTTGAGGATTTCTCCAACAATCATTACCACCGAGGGGCAAGACAATCTGACTCCTCATGGAGGTTACAAGAGTAATGAGGCACTCATATCAAGCAAATATTTTAAGCATCTCCATTCTGAGGCATACTAGTTTGGCTGAAATGTCACCTCTGCTTTGAAATTTTCCCTGATTCCCATTCATGTTTTAAGACAGGATCTCTCTCTCTCTCTCTCCCCCTTCCTCCAGTATAGCCTAATTCCTTGCACACAGCCAATACTTACATGTCTTTTAAATAGAAAGATAGATAGATATTTCATCCCAGACAGAAGGTATCTATTTCTCCTCTCAACTCTGAACCACTACTCTCACAGTATTTATCACATGCTGTCTTGCATTGTATATTAGTTCACAGGAGAATAATAATCATATTCAGAGCTGTAACGGACCTTAAAGGACATCTAGTTTAACCTTTTCATTTTACAGATGAGGAAACTGAGGCACAGAGAAGTTAAGTGATTTGCTCAGGGTCACAAAGGTAGCAAGTGTCTGAAGTAGGATTTGAACCCAAGTTATCTTGACCCCAAGTCTATGCCCTATCTATTACCAGGGGTGGGGAACCTGTGGCCTCTATGCTACGTGTGGCCTTCTAGGTCTTTGGGAGTAGCCTTTTGGTTGAGTCCAAGTTTTACAACACAAATTCTTTCATTAAGGGGATGTTCTGTGAGGTTTGGATTCAATGGAAGAGCAGCACTTGAAGACCTAGAGGGCCACATGTGGCCTTGAGACTGCAGGTTTCCCAACCCTGCCATGATGCCTCATGTGAACATTTGCTTTTCTATTAGATATAAACTCATTAGACGGAAAGGTAGTAAATTGTCAATCTTCACATCTTCCCATGAAAAGAGCCCTAGATTAATAGACATTTGATTGATTTCACATCTTAATGCTTTTAGTTATAATTTAGGTGACTTGAACATCCTGTTTTATTTCTCTGTGCCTCAGTTTCTTCATTTGTAAAATGAGCAAGTTCAAAATGATGATCTCTAAGGCATATTCTAATATCTAAAAAACTATAAAACCCAGTGCATTGGGTCTCTCTCTCTCTCTCTCTCTCTCTCTCTCTCTCTCTCTCTCCAGACCTAGGATAGGAGAGGCTCCCTCTACTAGTTCAAATGAGTAACTACTACTCTTAGAGAGTTAACTGGAAACATAGGGAGGTGAAGGTCACAAGTCAGTATATTTCAGAAGCACTTGAACCCAAGTATTCTAACTTTGAGTCCAATTCTCTCTCTCAGGCTGGCTTGACTAGCATTGCATGGGAGTTCAGTCCAAAAGTGGGCCCCCCTAAAGGGGTCAGTTCAGAATTGGCTCAAATTGGATTTTGGGGGCACAGCCTTATATATCCTTCGAAGAGTAGGTGTTCCCAAGGGATGCCAATCAACTCTGGGAGGTGGCCCATATTAAAATGAGGGTCTTTCAGTACATGACTATGACCCCCTGGTCAAAGAGACATCAATTTCCATATCACCTGTCTTGACAATAGGGAGGAATCCAACATCCTCCCAGACCTGTCTAGGCAACATAATGAGCAGGAATAAACCCATTTAGATTACATCTTACTGTCCTTCTGAAGAAGGATTGAACTTAGATAGAAAGCGGGATGGGAAAGCTCTGAGTTTCCAAGATGATTACTAAGAAAATCATTTTTCACAGTCCATAGTGGGAGTTTTATAATTTGTGTTTTTTTTGCAAAGTATATTTGAATTGACCTCTGATTGAGTGCTTTCCTGTGCTTGCCACATGTCAAATATTTTTTAGGTTACTATTTGCTAGATCTCTTGGAGGTGTCTTTTTTTTTTTCTTCAATAGATATGGAGGGTTCCTTTATTACACTGCAGTCAAGAGGAAACATCAAGAACCACTGACTGCCTAGCTCCCTCTAATGGTCAGTGTTTAGCAAAGCAAATGTAATCTTTCTGGTTGTCACATTTCTGTGATAATACAGAAGCAAAGAACCATAAAATTAGAAGGAGCCTTAGAAGTGTTCCAGCATCTAAAAAAAAAAAAAAAGTGTTCCAACACAGTCTCCCTGCACAACATCTCTAAAAAGTTGTCATCCAGCATCTATTTAAAGACCTCCAATGATGGAGAAATCACTTCCTCAGGAGGCTGTCCCTTCTACTTGTATACAGGTCCAATGGTTAGGAAGTTTCACCTTACCATTGCAGAATACAAACTGTCCCTCTTTGGTAAAAAATACCTCCCTTTCCCTTGATATTTCCAAAGGGAGTGATTGGGCAATAATAGAAGCTTTATCATTCCCTCTCTTGTGACGAGGGGAAACACATTCTGGCTAAAATGTAGCCAAGTCAACAACTTTTATTTTTTTTTAATACCTACTGTGTTTCAGTTGAATAAGTATTGCTAAAATCTCAGGGCTGTACTACAAGGAGCACAGTGTAATAGAAAAAAACATATGATCATAGATTTAGAGGCCATCTAGCCTAAGAGTCTCATTTTACAGATCACAAAAGTTAAGCGATATGTCCAAATTTACACAGCTTATCAGCATCTGAAATAGGGTCTAAACGTAGGCCTTTTGACTTTTGAGTCTAATTATTCTCTTCTCAGTGTGCCACACCACCTCTTGATGGATTTGGAGCCAGAATACCTGGGTTCTAATTTTGGCTCTGCCCCATGCTTGCTGTGTGAGCTTTGGTGAAGAAAAACTTTTCTGGATCTCAGTTAAAGAAACTGCAAAATGAGGGGCTGATACCTAAATTCCCTTTCAGCTCTGAATGCCATGATCCTACATATTACAAAAGATACTGATATATGGAAGATGATATCTGCTACTGAGTACCTGATAATCCCAGGGTTGAAAAATTAACCATGGATAATATGTGCTTTGTTGTTGTTCGATCATTTTCAGTCACATCTGATTCTTTGTGATCCCATTTGCAGTTTTATTGTCAAAGATACTGGAGTGGTTTGCCATTTCCTTCTCAGCTTATTTTACAGGTGAGGAAACTGAGGCAAACAAGGTTAAGGGACTTGCTCAGTGTTACCCGGCTATTAGTCTCTGAGGCCAAATTTGAACTCAGGAAGATAGCTGAGCCTTCTTGACTATAGGCCTGGCCCTCTATCCACTTCGCCACCTAGTGGTGATAGGTATATTTAAAAGACAGGATGAGTGGTACTGACTGACTTCAATACAAATTCAGAAGAGATCAGTGTCAATTATAATCACTGGGATAGGTTTTGTGAAATAAATAAGAATTAACAAATGTTAGAACTGGAAGACACTTTTGTGACTATCTAGTCCTGTTTTGTTTTGTTTTGTTTTTCATGGGGAGGAAATCTGAGGCCTAAAGAGCATAAATAACTTTGTTAAAAGTTACACAGGTAGTTTGGTGGATGGCTGGGACTTAAGGAAATGTAAGAATTGGGTTGTCAGAGGAGATATGTTTGTGAGAAGGCAAAAACTGAGTTAGCAAAAATTGTGAATAGTGAAATAGTCATCAAGACACTTTAGCTGCCCCACATCCATACCTACCATTACCTATTTCATACTCTTTCCATACTAAATGATCTAGTTTTGCCCTTGTGCAGAGAGGAAGGGTAAATGGGAGGGAAGTGTCATCCTCCTCCATTATATATTTAGGAAGATATTGAGAGATTTTTGAGCAAGTGGATGACACAATAAAAATATTGCTTTAGGGAAGTTTATGTGATAATTATGTGAAGGATATTCACGTGAAGGTGGAGGGACAGTTGAGAGGCTGTGAGGCTGGTTAGGAAGAGCTATAACTAAGGATTTTTGCACCCAAAATATCTACCATGAACTACAGCTTGAACAATTGGAATGAAGATGCCCTCAGTTGAGGGAAAGGTCTTAGACACAATTCTATCATGGAGAGACAAAGACTATGAAACACTAGAATGAGAATACACCTGGGAAAGCAATAGCATAGACACAGTGGGCAAATCAGGATGAGAAGGAAGGAGATGGTTACATATATATGGGAAAGACACATATGCACATGCACTTAAAACAAGCAACAACAACAACAATTAAAAAAAATCTAGATCTGTGGTGGCAAGTAATATACAAATCTTCATCATTTTCCTCCATTGCTCCCTTGCTAATATGCTTAGCAGCTTTTTCTCTCTAAAGGTAAACCCCCAAAAAGGTGCTTGTGAAAAATGTTAAGATATTTAGCTCTTCTTCTCACTGCTGATAATACTGAAAATGACAAACCAGCTGGAAAGCTAGTGATGACTTTGAACACAAGTATTTTAAATGAACTCTGAGATTTCTCTTCTTTACCACCTGATCCTATATGATTGCATATGGTTCTCCACAAAGGATAAATCCCACCTCCTCATGCATTTGAATTAAGGAAAATACATCCTGGTTTTTCTTTCTAAAAGTTGATTGACTTAAAAGATGTGCAGAAATTATAACAAGAACCAAATATCCATCTAATCACCTTCTGCTAAGCATATAACAATATGAACCTTTAGATCAAGGTAAAAGCAATCTGGTAAAGAACTAGGTTCAAAGCCCTCAGGAATACTGCCAAGTAGTTGATCCAGAACTGAGCACAAATGGCTTGCAATCAGTCAAGTTCTGCCTAGGATAATGGAAGCCTCTTCTGCATTTATGAAGGATGGTAAACACCCCTTGCTAATGTAGCAATGTTGAGGGGGATTGTTTGGTGATCAGAGTTGTTCAGCTACCCTTATTTTCCCCTTGTATTATTGCTGACTCACTGCCCAGATGGCTTTCTGATCTAAATGATACTTCTCTAGCAGTGTGTCAAAGGATCTGTCACTTTCTTTATCTTTTTGTCAACTTTGGGTGCCCAACTAGAAACAGCAGTCCTAGCAAAATATCTCAGTGTTAGATCTATCTCTGTGTCTTCTCTAGGAATGTTTCTCCTGCACAGCTGTTTCCTCCCAACTATTTTCCCAGTAAGTACAATCTCTACTAGTAATTGTCATTGTTTATCACTCTTCAATTTTTAAGTGAATATTTAAAACAAAGAAAGGTAACAACACTTCTCACCTCCCATACCCAGAGAGGGGGGAAAAAAACTTCAGGCTCTCATGAAGGTGCTCAATGTGAGGAAAGGGGGTGCAGATATACAATCAGAGGGGTCTGGGCAACACATATTCTGTCTGAACATAACACATTGACATCTGATTGGCTTAAGCAGCCTTGCTCCCAAAGTCCTGCCCCCTTTCATTGTTATGGTTGCCTCTGCCTACACTTTTGCTCTCTCAGATCCACATAGCTTCCTAAAATTTCCGTTTCTCTAGCCCCATGTTTCTTCTGCTTGTCCAGTAAGGAACTAGATGCATCTTTAGTTCTGTCTCCTCAACTCAGTGAATAAACTTTTAGCAGTGACCCTGACGCATGACGTATAAATCTTTATCCCATAGTCCCCCAAGGGATATTTGAAACTGGAAAAATTACAAATACACATAGAATATACATGTTTTTGACAAATATGTATGTATGTGTGTGTAACATTTTATAGTTTAATATCTCATTATATGACCCCTTTTCTGTGATTAGGTCAATGAAAGAATAATTCCCTTAAATAGAGAATTATATATTATAGTAGAATAAACACTAGCTCTGGAGAAAGGGAACCTGGGTTCTAATCCTAGCTTTGCTATACTAATTTCTTTCACTATGGGTACCAGTTTCCCCACTGCAAAATGAGAGGGTTTGGGCCATATTATTTCTAATGTCATCCTTAGAGCTAGAAATCTGAGAATTTTTTTTGTCCACAAAATGGGACAATAATATATCTAGTGCCTATCTCACAGGATTTTTTAAGGCTCATCTTCTTCCAACTTTAAATCTTACTTTATCGCTCTAGCCTCTGACAAGTTAACATATTTTACACACTAAAAACCATCAAGCCACAGGGTCCTAACATTCCTCCCATCTAATTTGGTCATTTACTAGACTGTGAAATGGCTGACCTGCTTATGCTGGCCAATTTAACGACCACGTTTTATCAACCATAAAGCTATATTTCTGACTGCTTAGTGATCAACTCTCAAGAGGTCCCTATTTTGTCTTATTCACCTTTGTCATTAGTTCAAATTTATCAATTAATAAGCATTTATTAAGTGTCTTCTACATGCCAAGCATTGTGCTAAATTCCAAAAAACAAAATTGAAACAATTCTTGCTCTCAAGAAGCTTACGTTCTAACCGGGAAAAGTGTATATAATGTAGATGCATATACATACATACATACATACACACAGACATACAGGTATATACAAAACACACAAACATCCAATACAAAGTAAGCTGAAGTAGGAAACTATGAACAACTAGGAGGATCAGGATACAGAAGATGACCATCCAAGATGCAGGAGATAGGAGGGAGAGCACTCCAGGCATAGGAGAACTGAGAGAGGTTATCAAGTTTGTGGAAAAGCACGAAGGCCAATAAGGAAGCTCTGGAGAGTATTGTAAAGGAGTAATGTATAAGAAAACAGGAAAGATAGGAAAGGGTCAATTTGTAGAGAGATGTAAATGCAGAACAGAGACATTTATATTTGATTCTAGAGGTAACAGAGAGAGCCACTAAATTTATTCAGTATACAGTGAGGAGTAGAAGATAAAGCTTTTACTTTTTTTTCCATGCCAGCAAATGCTACTGTAAAAGTTGCTTCTTTAACTTGTCCTCATAGTTTTAAAATCTTGTTGGTTTCTTTTCTTTTTTCCTCTCTATTTTCACTCTTTCAATCATGTTCTTATATCCCCAGCTATAGCCATAACTAGTAATTCTTGTGGCTGGGGCAAGTTTTTGAAAATGTGTCCAAGGACCGCAACATGAAAGGTAGTCTCAAATCAATGTTTTAAGATCAATTCAGTTGTGGGGCAGAGGGGTCAAGAACAGACCTTGCATTTCAGGACATAAAGCTCTAGTTGGGGAGAAATCTTGGGACACAAAGTTCTATGTAAAAAAGACAAAATCCTCAGAATATTAAGATATGATAAAATCTCTCCTGTGGAGACCAAAGTCCTGAGGGTAGGGATTTTTTTTTTTATTTTGTTTTGTTTTGTTTATGTTTCAGGCCAGACTGGAAAGAAGATCATCTGAAGTGTACCTCTGGGGAAATGAAAGGTACAATCTGGTACCATCCTGTTTTAACCAATTGAAAAAATAGGAATCCTAGTTAGGATTCTGGATATCACAAGGCTAAAAGGGAGAGGGAAATGGGGAGAGAGAGGGGGAGGGAGAGGAGAAGAAAGAGAGGGAGAGGGGGAAAGAGGGAGAGGAGGGAAAAGGAGGGCAAAAAAGAGGAAGAGGGGGAGCAAGGGGGCAATTGGGAAAGGAGGAAAGAGGAATAAAGGAAAAGAGAGATGGAGGGGGGAGGGAGGGAGAGACAGAAAAAGAGTAAGGGGGAGAGGGAAGAAAATGGGGAGAGAGAAAGAGGAAGAAGGGGGAGGGGAAGGGAGATAAAGATGGGGAGGGAGAGAGAGGAGACAAAGTTACAGAGAGAGAAGAAAGGAGGGAGAGAAGGAAGGAGGGAGACAGGGAGAGAAACAGACAGACAAATTTCTTTCAAGACTTCACTTCCTTCACTACATTTCTTTTCTCTCCTGCCAAGCTTCTTGGTGATGTTGTTTCAACATTTGCTTTAGGTTTCTCACCTGTTCTCTTTTGATTCTCTCCTCAAATCCAAATTTGTCTTTACTCAAAAGACCTCCTTTTACTTCCTGCTTTATCTCTTAGCTGCCTCCAAGATAAATCATCATTTTATCTTTTCCAGCCTCTGATCCGAGGTATAGTACAACTCTACAACACCAGCATTTAAATCAAGTGAGCAAGTCATGAAGCGTATATTAGACACCTATTATGTGTTAGGTACTATGCTAGATTCTGGTGATAAAAAGAAAAATAAAACAATTCTTGTCCTCAAGGAACTTACATTCTCTTGGGGATAACAACACATACCAGTAAATATGATCTATATCTATATCTATACCTATATCTAGATCTACACACACATCTACACACATACATGCATACATTAATAAAGATAGCTAGCTAACACTTACATAATGCTTTATGGCTTGCAAAACTCTTTTAAAATATTTTCATGTTTTAACATCAAAATAAACCTTGCAGGTAAGTGCTATTGTTATCCCCACTTTACAGATGAGGAAATTGAGGCTGAGAGAAGTTAAGTGATTTTCCCAGGTCACACAGGCAGTAAATGTTTAAGGCAGGCTTCGAAATCAGGTTTTCTCACTTTCAGGTCCATCCCTATAGTCAGGTCACCACTTGGTTGCCCAATAAATAAAATGTAATGTTGAAGGATGCTAGCACCAAAAGGGTGCCTTGTAAAGGCATCCTCAAGCAGGGCTTTGAATGGAGCCAAGATTTCTGTGATGTGGTAGTGAGAAGGGAATGTTTTCCAGAGCAAGGACAACTTGTGCAAAAGCAGAGACAGGGAAAGGAATATTGTGTATAAGGAACAGCAATTAGGATATTTCACTGGAACTCAGAGGATATATATCAGGGGGAGAGATTTGGTTTCTTCCCACCTCAATTTCATGTGGCTTCTTATCTCTAAAAATGAATATAATAATAAATAACACCTTGGATACCGTACAACTCCTTGGATCTCCTCCGAAGTCTGTATTTTGTTTCTTGAGTCTGTATTTTGCCTGAACTAACTGGAACTTCACAGCAAATCACTATTCAATGGCCAATAGCATTCTTCCTGTATGACTCAATCACAGATCATAAATAGATAACAGAGATTCTTATTTTAAAAATACATTTTATTGATATCTTTAATAAACCACATTGCTTAATGTCCCCATTTCCCTCTCTTAGAGAAAAAGGATAACAGAATATTTACACTTTGCTGACATAGTAACACCTCATCATCTGTGATTTAATTCTGAGACTATATCAGCCAGGTTGATGTTGTGTATGTATGTGTGTGGGGGGGGAGCAAATGGATGAATGAAAAAGAATTAAATACTAATTATGTATAAAGCAATATGCTAAGCATTGACTATAGAAAGAGTAAAGTAGGTCAGTCCCCAGTCTCAGAGTTCACATTCTAATAGGGAAGACAATATCTATGGAAGATTTTAGCTTACAAGTAAGATGGAAAGGTCCAGTGGTCTTTAGGTAAAGCAGATGGTAAGGCATCTTCTTTTAGATCATTTCAACTAATGAAACCAGATGAGTTTCAGGTTGAACCATTTGACAACACTCAGGATTTTGCTGGTGAGGTATTTCTTTTTCTAGGTCTTCTACCGGCACTGTAATTATGCCTTCTGAAGATGTGGGGGATTGACACCTATAGAAGCAGTTGGTAGGTCACACCTCCAAAAGGGTTGTATCCTCAGAGGATGGCTGTGCAGGACACGTTAGAAGCAGAACCAGTCTTCAGGGATAGCCTAGCACCCTATCCACTCTACCATATAACTACTTTTATATAACAATCTAAACATGTTTAATCCCAAATCTTATAAAAATGAATTTTTGACACAGGGACTAGTTATTTTGCTCACCTATGGAAATGGGTTTAAAATCAGGATAATTTAAAAAATAAACAACCAAACACTTCATGAGGAAACCAAATCCGTTCTCCCTTACATATGAATGTACTAATTCTTCAAAAGTAGACTGAAGCTTGATTGTAAAGGGTTTTGAATATCAAACAGAGGAGTCTGTATTTTATCCTTGAGGCTACAGGAAGCCAGGAAAATAGAAGTTAGATGTAATCAATGTAATCTTTAGAAATATCACTTTGCAGCTATGTGTAAAATGATTGATTCTCTCTGTATGTTCTCCTGCTTTTCAAAGTTCTCCTTAAGATTGCTTCCTTCCCTCTCAGATAATCTTCAGTTTATCTTACTTGTACATGTTCATTTGCATGTTGTCTTCCTTGTTAGACTGTGAGCTCCTTGAGGACAAAGACTATTTTTGCCTTTCTTTGTATCCTTAGCACTTAGCACAGTGCATGACACATAGTAGGTATTTGATAAATGCTTGTTGACTTGTTGATTTATACATGGCCCACAGAGCTAAACTCAAAATTCCAGATGCAGTCTGAAAATTGGGGAGTGAAGTGGGTGCTAGCCTCACTAGTCCTAGATGCTGTGACTTTTGGAAAGAGACTTTAATGAGATTATAAATGACAGCTATTTTTATGACTGTGAGCAGACTAAGGCTATGTGAATATGGCACAACCAAGATGTAACTATTATTATTATTTTTGGTTTTGGTACCATAATGATCAATTACCCTGAAATTATTTTAACAGCTGTACAGCTGATCTTATTTGCTCACTAGAATGGCTGAAAGTAACCAGGGATAATCACATCATTATCCAATTATTTTGTATGTCTTAAAAGCTAATGGGAATTGACTGTGACAGCCATTCAGGTACTGAGTGATCCCTCTCTAAATGCTCCATCCAAATTTGGAAAAAATAAAATATTACTAAAAAAGAAAAAAAAATTTATGCTCCATCCAATGGAATATGCATGACAACATGACCGTAGATTTGTATTTTAAAGGAGCAAGGAAACTTTGAGATCAAGTCTATTATGGTATCTTGCAGATCACAGAATTATAGCAAGTCACATTTGAAAGATACCTCAAAGGTTATGTAGTCCAACCAGCAGTTGCACAGGGAACCCCTTTACAACATTCATTGAGCATCCAAAGACTCTAGTGAAGCATTATCCAATCACTTCTGAGGCAACTTAATCCATTTTCAGATGGTTTTTTGGGGTAGATTTTTTTTTATTTTACATGAAGTCAAAATCTTCTACTCCATGTTACCCCTTCCTACCCTCCATTGGTCCAAGTTTTTGCTTTTGACAAACAGAATAATTTTTTTTTCTTCAATATGGCTACACATCATATACTTGCAGATAGCTACTATGTTCTCACTGAATCTTCTCTTCCCAGTTTTAAACATCCCAATTCCTTAAGCATGTTATCATCCACATATTTTAAGGTCTTTGTCTTTTTCATTTGAATGTTTTGCTTATCTATGTCCTTTCTAAGAAGTGGTTCTCAGAACTGGACACATTCCTTGAGATGGCCTCTGACTAGGTCTGTCTGTAGCAAGACTCTATTACCTTCTCATCCTGGGTATTAAGCCTCTCTCAATAATGCATAAGCTCATACTAATTTTTTTGTGGGAGGAAGCAAAATATCCTATATTGTTATATCCCATTGTTGACCGATATTGAGCTTAGAATAAACTAAAGAACCCAGATCATTTTTTTTACAGATGAAATAACCTATTGTACAGTGCTTGGTGAGTTTTGTAAACTATAAGAATGTTAAACACTATTATTAAATGCTTTCTAAGGTGTGCTTAATTGATAAGAACTGCCTTACCTAGGCTTACTATACACAGAGAGCACCATAAACCTTAAAGCACTATGCATATTTGGGCTACTTTCTCACTCCTCTCATTACAGTATATATAGACAGCCAGAATGGAATGTAGAAGGGCAAGATTTGGCTAAAGAACTGTCTGTATGGATCTGTTTGCCTCATGTAGGCATAGCTTCTAGCTTCTGTTTAGTTTTTGATTTCTAAAATGCACCCGTTGTCAAGACTCCTGAGTATGTGTGTGCCAAGCAAAAGTATTAACAAAGAAATCTGGATTCATGCTAATTAATTGCAGCCACTGCTCTCAACTTCCCTTTGAAATGTATCCCCTCCCCACCTGCATGATGCACCAGGGCTATTTTTGTTTATAACCTGTTTCTATCATAAACTATCGATAGCTTAGGGAGTTGAAAAGAAAATAGGCTAGAGTATTTGATATCGAGATTAATAGAACTGGAAGTTAGATTGAGTGGAATAGCTAACTCAATCTTTTCCCAGTGGAATGGAGAGTGACTGTCTGCCATGCACCCTCCCATGTTTTACATACAGCAATATGAATGTCCCAGGAAACTGAACTCCCATCTGTTATCTTAAGATATTTTCCTGTTATCAAACAGTGCTCATTTTCAGCTATTTTCAAGAACCTTTACTGTTTTGGGGGTCTCTTCTTCCTTCCTTCACTTATCTCAGTTATGACTCTAATGGCTCAAATCATTTTTGATATACTATACTTTCTGGCTCCAAGTGTTCCACACATATCATTTCATTGATCCTCACAAGGGATCTATGTAGGGTAAGTAAATAGAGCTACTGAGGTTCAGAGAGTCTGCATGCCTTGGCCAAGGTTATTGTGCCTTGTAAGCAACAGAGCTGTATAACTCTGGGCAAGTCACTTAACCCTGTTTGCCTCAGTTTCTTCATTTGTAAAATGAGCTAGAGAAGCAAATAGCAAAGCGTTTCAATATCTTTGCCAAGAAAACCCCAAAGAGGGTCAGACGGGACTGAAAAATGACTGAACACAAAACTGAACTGCCCAGGGTGACAAAGTCAGTATGTGTCAAAGGCTGGAATTAAACCCAGGTCTTTTTGACATTGACACTAGCTCTCAATCTATTTCTTTTTTTTTAAGCTTCTGTCCTTTTTATTTTGTTTTATTTTGTTCTGTTTTCAATTACATGCAAAAACAACTTTTATCATTTTTTTTTAAATTTTGAGTTCCAAATTCTCTCTCTCCTTCCCTCCCTCCCTCCCTCATTGAGAAGGCAAGCAATCTGATACCGGTTATATATGTGTAGTCATACAGAGCATATTTCAATATTAGTCATGTTGTGAAAGAAAACACAGACAAAAAAAAAAGAAAGAAAAAAACCATCAAAAATAAAGTACAGAATAGTATGCTTCAATCTGCACTCAGAGTCCATCAGTTCTTTCTCAGGAAGTGGATAGCATTTTTCATCATAAGTTCTTTGGAATTGTCTTAGATCTTTGTATTGTGAATAAGTCATTCACAGTTGACCATTTTACACTATTGCTCTCACTGTGTACACAGTTCTCCTGGTTTTTCTCACTTCACTTTGCATCAGTTTATGTAAGTCTTTCCATGTTTTTCTGAAAAGCATCCTGCCTTTCCTTTCATATAGCACAATAATATTCCATTACAGTTATATACCACAAGTTGTTCAGCCATTCCCCAATTGATGGGCATCCTCTCCATTTTCAATTCTTTTGACACTGTGAAAAAAACTGATATAAATATGTTTGGACATATAGGTCCGTTTCCTTTTTTTTTTTTTTTTTAATCTCTTTGGGATACAGACCTATCTCTATTTTAGCACACTGAATCTCCCTGTGAAGCCAAACATCCATATAAGGGAAGACATCCTTCCTTTTAACTCAGGAAGAGATAACCTCATGGGACAGTGTTGCCCAACCTCTCTAGAGTTTTAGTCCTATTGTTGTGACTTTGGTCTGGCAACAGTCTGTGCCACTTCTTCAAAGTGCTGGGTGGCATATGCATTTAAAATGAAAGTGAAACAAATAATTTTCCCTTAGGATAATGGTCCCAGTGTTTTAAAACTTGATTTCTTTTATTCCCTGCCTACGTAGCTAAACCCATTAACTCATTCCCTATTGTTCTTCCAGTTTGTTACCATTACTTGTTTACATTTTCCTAGCACTTTTAAGATTTACAAAACACTTTCTACTCATTAGCACAAGTATTATTAGTCCCTTCTTACTGAAGAGGAAAGGTGACACAGCTTGGGGTTTGGGATAGAGCTGGTCTTGAAAGCATGAGGATCTGTGTTGAAGTCCTTCCACTGAAGGTATGACCCTTTATGAACAACTTAATATCTAGGCACCTCTCTATGATGATAAATTGAAAAGAAAGTCCATGCTTGCAAGATAAGGGGAGATCCCTTACCTGGAAGTTTTCTATTCCAATGAAATCACAGTTTAGTCCCTATCACAATATTTATGAGGAAACTGAAGCTCCAAGGATTTCAGTGATTCACGCAGATAGGGTGAGAGTTGGAATTCAAATCTAGATCTCCTGCATCCTGACTCAACATGCTATATTAGACTGCAGTTGTCTCTTCATCAGTCATTTCAATTAGTCTGTTAATAACAACTCACATTTATTTAGTGCTTTATGGCTTACAAAACATTTTATATATGTTTTCCTATTTCAACCAAAGGCATTCTCATTTTGCAGATGAAGAAAGTGAGGTTCAAACATTTATTGAATTGCCCCTGGTCATTTAGCCAGTAAATAGAAGAGGCGGGATTGGAATCCAAGTCTTCTTGATGTTAAACTCAGCATGTTTTCTACTATGCTGAATGCTTTCCTAGTCCAAGGACTGGACATATGTATAAGTGCAGGGACTTTTTTTTTTCACAAAAAAAAGAATCTAAGTTTAACTTCAGAAATCAATAAGGTGAATACAACACAGCCTGTCGGACTTCTTGAGGGGAGCTTTCAGTATAAAAGAAGTTATATAATCTATAGGCCAAAATCAAAGCAATTTTAGGACATTTTCTTGTTCTCAATTTATTAGTTAATAAAGTAGTTAATCATTAAGAGTTTAGCCACAATTGTTTTTACATATAATTGGGAAAAAATAAAATATTAAATTAAAAAAAAAGAATGGGGCCACAGAATCACAGGCAGGGATGTCCCCTTGGAAAATGCCTAGTTATCCATTCTTCCAACTTAAATCTTCTTTTATCTTATCTGTTAATAATAATGTGGGTATTTCAACCACTGAATTAAGTTGATTTTCTCCTCTCTAGTGATATTTGGATAATACTAAACTACAGGATCAAGAGAAGTTCCTTGGAGTAAATCAGCCTGTGCTGCCAATGACCCATAGCACTTGTGCCATATATTTTCACCCTTGACTATATTATCTTTGGTACTTTATAAGCAGTCCCAACTCATAAATGGGAAGTATTACAGAAGTAAACTTTTAAGACAGATATTTACAGCTCAGCCCCACAAAAGCAAAATTACAGGTGAGAGAAGCACCAGGGTTCTGTGGAAATAGTGCTAGAGTCTCTCAAGGGAGACCTAGGTTCAAACCCCAGCTCTGACAAGTTATTTCTATATGACCCTTTTGGGCCTTAGGGTTCTATTCCATAAGATGAGGATAATAATATTTATACTGCTAACTTCACTGAGTTGATGTTAAAGACACTGAGTAGACCTTGAGGTACTATAGAAATATAAACTACTTTTATTACATGGTGATTAGTCTCCCAGGGAAATTAATAGAATTTAACTTATAATCTAGCCCAACTATAATCCTGAAGTAAGAACTTGACCTCTGAGTCCTTGAGTGAGGACACCACATGGCACAGTACTGAGGAGGAAGGAAATTTCCTCTCCTTTTCCTGGACATAATGCTAGTTCCTTGCAGAACTTTGAAATAGGTGAAAATTATCATACAGCATTCTTTCCTAACTCTCCCACCTTCCAATGCCTTTTTGCCCATTTATGTCCTGTCTTAAGACTTATTGTGGTATTCCACTCACGCTGGTCCTACTTTCTAAACTTCTCCGGTTTATTTAAATCAACAAATGTTTATTAAATATATACTGTGTGCAAGGCATTATCCTAAGTTTTGCTGTTAAAAAGACAAAGCACCCTGAAGTCAGGAGGAACTATGTTCAAATCCAGCCTCAGACCAAACACTTGACACGTACTAGCTGTGTGACCTTGGGCAAGTCACTTAACCCTGATTGCCTCACCAAATAAATAAATAAATAAATAAATAAATAAATAAATAAATAAATAAATGAATGAATGAATAAATAAATAAATAAATAAATAAAAGATAAAAAAATAAAAAGACAAAGCAGAAGGAAATAATCATTTATTTATTAAGTACCTACTATGTGACTGGTACTGTGCTAAGTACTTTGTGAATGTTATTTCATTTTATCCTTACAACAAATCAGGGAGGTAGGTACTATTATTATCTTCAGTTTCCAGTTGAGGAAACTGAGGCATACAGAGAGGTTAATTGACTTGCCCAGGGTCACATAGCTAGTAAATTTCTGAAGCTGAATTTGAATTCAGGTTTTTCTGACTCTAGGTCCACAGCTTTCTCCATTGTGCCACCTAGTTATTCCTAGCATGAACAGTCCTTGTCCTCAAAGAGTTAAAATTCAACTGAAGGGATATAATATATACTACAAAATAGTGTAAAAAAAAAAGTCATTGAAGGGAAAGACAAGGGCAAGCTTCATGTAGAAGGCTGCAATGAATTAAGTTTTGAAGGAAGCTAGGTATTCTATGAAGTACTGATGAGGATTTCCTTCAGCCAGTCCTATCCAGAGTCCCATTATTTGGAGCTGATCTCAGTTGATTTTAGGAGGAAAATCTTATTGAACTAATTCATGCTAATGTGTAGAAGGCTGACACTTCTTCAAATCTTCTGGAAGTATTTCTATTCTTAAAAGAGAATGCTTGTTAATCCAAGAGACTCTCCAATCATAGAATTATAGGCAAAATAACAAAATAAAGTTAAAATTTTCAGGTGGTTTTAGGGAATATCATAAGTTCATCGATTCAGAGTTGAAGGGACCTTGGAAGTTATATAGTCCAACCCTTCATTTTACAGAGAAGGGAACTGTAGCCCAAGATAGTAAAATGATTTTTCCAAATCACAAAAATACCATATCAGAAATGGGATTTAGACCCAGGTTCTCTAACATGGGAGCCACTGCGCTTTCCATTGTGCCAAATGGGAAGACAGGGAGGACCATCTCTGTCTATGATTCTGCCCCTATGATGTCAACTCACCTATACCTTTCTTGCTTTTCATTACTTATTATCTTTCTTTATCCCTTAGAGATCTTAGAGTTGCTACCTATGACTACAGGGATCATTTTGCATTTTGCTATGAGCTGGGTTGGTTTGTTAGTCAACCATCAATAAACCTTCATTAAGTTCGAACTATGTGTCAAGGCATTGTGCAAAGTATTGAAGTGCTAGGGGTACAAATGAGAAAAAAAAACAATCACTGCCCTTCAGGAGCTTACAACAGAATGAAGGAAGACAAAAAGTGGAAAAGGGTGGGGGAGGGACCTGGAAGATACCTAACTCAGGCATGAGAAATCTCATTCAGAGAAGTCCCAAGGTAGTACTGCTGAGTGAGCAATAAGATTTCTGAGCTGAGATCTCTTCTTTCTTTTTATGGAAGTTTGGAATTCATGGTCCCACCCTCCAATCAGAAAGACAGAAGGTGGTGAAGAGGTCTTCCAGGATGATGAGATTACCCTAATAATGACCTTCTTGGGGCATGAGAGAAAATTCATAGAAATCCCAAGGTAGGACAGCCAGGTGGGATACATGAGTAGAAAGACCAGCCTCTAATGCCATTTTGTTGCTTGCTAATTCTTTCATAGGCTCATGAATTTAAAGCTGGGGAGGTTCTTCAAACTTGGATGTAGTCCAACTCTCTCATTTTTTTACAGATGAGGACGCTGAGACCCACCAACTGAAGTCAAGTTAATTGACCAATGGAGTATACCTCACAAGTTGCAGACCTGAGATCTTAACCCAGGCCTCCGACTTTAAATCCATGGCTCATCTTAGGGACATAAATCTTAGCCAAATAAATTATTATTTCCTGGAGAGCTTTTTGTGTAGGTCTATAGCTAGTAACAATGTTCTAAGCACAAAGGAAACATTATCTTTATGACTGAACTGAAGGGAACACTCAGAGTCTGTAAGCTACTCCCCAGGAAAAAAGTATGTTTAGTGATTGAGGAAAGTTGTCCTGGATAGAAGTAGATTCTTTATTTAATGATTATTAGTTACTCACAGCATCTTAGCAGCTGGCTGCTGATTGTGACATCCCTAGGCACAGATTCTGCTTTTAAAGAGCTTACATTTTGAATAGAATGCAGATTGTGGGAACCTTGTTTCCCAGAAGTCTTTGAGCATTTTTTTTCAAAAAAAAAAAGCAAAAAACTTCTTTAACATAATTTTATTCAATTCTGTTTTGGAACCATGTTTGTTGAAATTTGGAGCATTTTGCAGTTTCACCTCAACACCTTTTGCTTCTCCTTGCTCCAAAATCAAAATCAAAGATATGTGGGTTAGAAGGGAAAAAAGAGAAAGGAAGGAAAAAGGGAAGGAAGAATGAAGGAAGGAAGGGAGGGAGGAAGAAAGGTAGGTAAGAAAGAAGGAAGGAAGGAAAGAAAAAAGGAAGAAAAAAGATTTCTTAAGGAAAGTTGGCATGCCTTTGAACTTAGTGAAAACTTGTGAAAATTCACAATTTGTTCCAGATTGGAAAGTTGTCATTTCTTTTGTGTGAAAAAGTCTCTCCTTGGCAGAAGGGATGACATTTTATCTTGGTCCAAATTTGTGAATGCTGAAATACTGGAAAACATGTCTGCATTCTGGGGCCCAGTTCAGTGAAGCTGGATACACTTTCATGAACCTTATTGAGCAAGGGGCCTTCCAACCAATTTAAGGACTGCTTTGACATTAGTGAGCAAGTCGATGGCATAATAAAATAATTCTATGTAAGATCATAAGCTCCTACATCTAAAGTTTAAGGGATCTCAAACCACCCAACCCAACCCCTTATATTATAGTCAAAGAAACAACAGACTCACTCCCCACCCATCCCCTTGTGCTTAAATTTCCAATAGATCCCCTTTAGATTCCTATGTGCAGTTTGTAATTCTACAAATAAAAAGAGAGAACCCTTGAATAAATGTCAAAAGAAAGGCCACAGTGTGTTAACATAGAATCATAGTTAGAAGGTATCTTGAAGACTATGTACTCCAAGAACTCTTTTTCAGATGAAAAAACTAATGCCTAAATAAAGGGAAGTGACTTTCACTGGGTCACACATCCAGTAAATAGTGGAATCAATAAGTCTTCTGAATCCTTTCCAGTGCAGGGCTCTTTCTAATACAACACAGCTGATTCTCCAAGTCAGGCCTTCTCTCCCCAGAATTTTCCCATTTCCTCTCTATTAACTGGTCAGCTTTCAGATGTCTCTATAGAAAAAAAACAAACAAAAAACCAAAAAAACAGATTATGCTCCTTAAGGTGAGTTTCTCAAATTTCTTTTCTAATGTCTTCAGTGCTTTTAGGTGGAGATCCATCTGCCACAAACCAAAATCTCCAAGGAGATTCTAATCTTTTAATAACCACAGAAGGTATTATTGGCATGCATCTTAATTTCTGTACTTCCATTCTGATCAGTTTTATTTATGACACAGGCAAACAGCCAACTTCTCTCTATATGTGGACAGATGGAAAAGAATGGTCCAATACTCTACCATGTACAGATCCTCCATGGTAATTCCCTGACCACCATCCCCATGGGACCATATGGCCTAGGAATAATCTCCTTTTTGATTACAGGGCTCTCTTGGTAGAACACTCATTAGTGTGCTGCCTTATAGTGTGAGGATATATGCTTTCTTATTCTTCACTTTGACTCAAGTATTATCAAGTATTTTGTAAGGACTATGTTAGATCCTCAGGATCGGGGGAAATGATGATGCATGTAAAACAGTCCTTGTCCTTTTGGACATTGCAACTTTATTTCTTTGAGGCCAGCGACCATGACTTACATTTTCTGGTAGCCCCTACAGAGGATAGCAAAGGCTCTTATACATAGATTTTTAAAAAAATATAGGTTTTGATTTTATTTAGAACAGTCAAAATATGCACACATAAATTGGCCAAATAACAAAATAAGGCAATATATAATTAAGCACCCAAGTAGGTGGTAAAGAATGCAAGTATTATGGAGAAGTTTCTACACAGGAAGAATCACTTTGTTTGAAGTTAAAGGGGTGACAACAATCACATAGGGCACAAAAGGCCATTTGGAATACACTTCAGTTGGGTAACTTGGATACAGTAACTATTTACTGTAACATGTTCAGCAATTGTCCAATTTCCACAAGACTTGATTTTAAGGTAAATATAGCTTAGTGAAATGGCAAAAAATATTCAGCAAAAAATACAGTCTAATGTAGATTATAAAAGCTTAGAATCTTCTTTCATGTGGCCCTTGGGGCTTTGCTACTATGTCCTGAGTAAGTTCCCTCTACAACCATTTCCATCCCATGGAACAAGGTGAGGGGAAAAAAAATGAGCGAGGCTTTTTTCCAATGGTAGTATTAAGTTTTGCTCGAAGTATTGACTGTGGGTGAGTTGGGCATGGCAAAGAACATAATGCAGCAATACTTGCCAATGTGTCCCTCTTTATAATCCAAAGGGATGGGTCCCAACAGTTATGTGAGACAATCCTCATCTATCCCTGTGACTAGGGGTAAGAAACCATGTGTACCACATTTGCCATCTCTTGGTCGATATTATTCTGAGAGTAAGCCTCAAGCTCATGACTGCTGGAAGTGACTGTAACTAAAGGAGATAGATATACACAACTTGAATTTTCTGGTCCAGAAACATGGATGTAGTTCACCTCATTCTTGTTCTTATCAGTCTTTCTTAGGATTATGCAAGGCTGTGGCTATTAAATCATCAGAGGAATAGTTTTTAATGCTTGGTTTTTCAAACTGACTGGGCATTTATTCTAAAAGTGATTGGACAGAGGAGCTGAATCATGGGGACTGAAACAGGGCTGAGGCTAGCTAGATTTTTATTTCAAGTTCAAAGCAGCTTTATCACTCATCTGTTACTCCTAAAATGAACATTTGTTAGGTTTTTACTATATATGGCCCTCTGCATGTATAAGTATACAAGTATATACAAATAAAAATAATAATAAAAGTATGAAATCAATTAATAACTATCAGCCCTGCATGACCCCAGAAAAGGCTGACAATATCATTCAAAGTTCTAGTAATTTAGCACCTTACAAATCCTTAAGAAGCCGTAATCAATCACCAGAATTATATGCTAAAAACTCTTTATTTTTTTTAATAACAGATGACAACTCTCCATATGACAAATGCAAATCTCCAAATATCATTGATAATTCTTTTATTCAACTGTACAGGAATTAGAATATTATTATAGACAAAACTATTGCCCACAATCATCCAGACATAACCTTGACTCCAAAAAATTTTTTTAAAAAAATATTTTAATAGATGTAATCATATCAAACATTCATAACTGCCAAATTATTTATAACAAAATCCTCTCAAAAGTAATGACTAACCTAGCAGAAAACAAACAAAACAAAATTAAAACTATATGGGAATGAAAAGTATATTTCATCCCAACCATACTGTGTACTATTATAATTATTCCTGGTTTTTTTCATGAGCCAATAGATGAATTTAAATCCCAATACTTTCCTTCAATTGCAAAAAAAGAATAAATTACTTTATATAATCTGTATAATATTTTTGAATATTAAATATAAAAGAGCATCAGTAGGATAGTGAATGATCCTAGAATCATTTTTGCAACAACCCTATGAGAAAAGTTGGTATTATTATCTCTATTTTATAGAAGAGAAACTTGAACTTGAGAGAGCATATGTGATCTAGAAAGTATATGAAGATTTTCAAGTTCATGTGTGCATATAAAATAAGAAGGGAAGTTACTGAATGGGGCAAATAATCTTCTTATCATATTTTTCTTATAAGTGTTTGGAACAAAAGATATGCAAGCGACTAACAGAGATATAGAAGACCAAAAGCCATTTCCCAATATCTAAGTGGTTAAAGGATATAAACAAATAGTTGATAGAAGAATTACAAACTATCCACAATCATAAGAAAGAATGCTTCAAATTACTAATAATGAGAGAAACATGAATCAAAGCAACTTTGTAGCTTCATGTCACACCCAGAAAATTGGCAAAGATGACAAAAGTTGGAGGGGTTGTGGGAAGATAGTCACACTAATGCATTGTTGGTGGAACTGTGAATCAGTGCAACTATTTTGAAATGCAGTTTGGAATAAGGAAAACAAAATGACTTAAACATCTGTATGATTTGGCCCAGAAATTCTACTTCTAGCAGGAAGTCATTGATAAAAAGAAAGACTGCATGTATACTAAAATATTTAAGGAAGAAGGTGTATGTGTGTGTGTGTGTGTGTGTGTGTGTGTGTGTGTGTATGATGGTAGTGGTGGTAGTAGTAGTAGGAGGAGGAGGAGGAGGAGAAATAAGAGTAGGAGGAGCAAAGAACTGGAAATTAAGGACTATCCTCCTGTTGGGAAAATCAGTATACAAATTGTGGTTAATGAATGAAATGAAATATTGTTATCCTATAAAAGTTATGCATATGACAAATACAGAGAAACACAGTAAGGCTTATGTGAAATGACACAATGTATAGTAAGCAGAGTCAGGAAAACAATCCAGACAATGACTGCAACACTATAAATGGAAAGAATAATAGTCATAAAATAATCAAAAATGAATATAGTAAAGTGACAAAGAACAAACATGACCCTGAAGAAGAGAAATGAAAACATGCACAAACATACCCACCCACCCACACACCCACACACCCACACACCCACCCACCCACCCACACACACACACACACACACACACACACACACACACACACGCACACACACTCTCTACCACCACCATACCACTCCTTTTGCCAGTGGTGGGAAATCCACAAATGTGGAACACAGTATATCTTTTCAGATATTGGAGGACATATTGGTCAGTTTTGTTGGTTTTAATTTTCCTTTTCTTTATTTTTTAATTTTTAAAAAATTCCTTTGTTACATGGGATAACTTTGTGGGAGAAGGGAGGAAGAAGGATGTAAGGGAAATTTTTGGCAATGTAAAAACAGAAGATATTAATAAAACTTTATTTTTACAAAGAAAGCACATGAAGTGGGATTTAAGCATATTTCTTTCTCACTCCAAATTTAATGCTCAGTTCACCAGCAGAAGCAGCAAAGCGTCCTGTGGCAGAGACAAGAAACAGCACATGTCAGGCAAGTCACACCACTGTCATGACCTCAGACCATGATGGAAAAAAGTGAGGATCTAGAGATCAAAGGCCTAGGAAATGGCCATGCCCTTTTCCCAGTCCCTCAGGTTGTGTATGCCTTGTTTCCAGTTCAGCCTTTACCACCATCATAGAAGATGACAATTTTTATGGAAAAGGAACCTGTCAACTGCCTCTGAAGGTACCAGACACCTACTTTCCTCACCAGACATATTTACAGCAATTCCAGAAAGGAAGGTTCTTGCCACCATATTCCTCAATGCTGTCAGAAATATAGCTTTATCCATGGAAATGATATTAAAGAATTGCTATTTGCTTTGTCCTGTACCCTAAGGTCCATGAGGCTTTCTATCTGACTTCCCGATGATACTACTTATGAACATTGCCTCCCCCATTAGAATGTTAGCTCCTTGAAAGCAGGGACTGTCTTTGCTTTTCTGCTTGCATTCCCAGCTCTTAACATGGTGCTTTGTACTTAGCAAGTGTTTAATTAAGGTTTTTGTTGTTTGTTTGTTTTTTCATTGATTCATATGTCACAAAGGACACAGCATCTCTGACTTCAGGTCTAAGAGAGATATGAAAAAACCACAAATATTGTACCAGAACACAAGACAGGTACATAAAAAATATTTGTTGTTGTTGCTCTGTCATTTCAATCATGTCCAATTATTCCTGACAACATTTGGGTTTTCTTTTTTGGCAAAGATCCTGGAGTGGTTTGCCATTTCCTTCTCCATCATAAGAAAAGTACAAGAGGGCTAAAAGATTATAAAGTACTCCATTTCCTGAAACACATTATGTAAAAAAAGATTTGTCAGTTGCCAGATAATTCAATCAGCAGAGTGAACCATATGAAATAATATGGGTACAATAGAATTCTTGGCCTAGACTCATCATTAACTGTATACTTCTAAATCATTTGCCTACATAATCTAATAACTAGACAGTTGTAGAGTATAATCTCACATGGAATTTAAATAGATTTGGTATAGGTAATCAAATAGTGTAGACAGGCTATAAGGGACTACAATGTGTTTTCACCATACCACATTAGTTTTGTGGGCCATAAATCAGCTTGTGACCGTGAAATTGAGGGGAAAATATTCTGAAGTATATATACTTGATACTCAATTGTCGAGGGACTAGATTTGGGTATTTATCCATCTAAGGGAGCATTTCTTCTCTCCTAACTATGTAGCTGAAGTTTCCAATAGAGAGCTAGTTACACTGACCAAGTATTTAATAATTCAGAAGGCTAGAGGCCTTCATAGGCAGAACCATATACACATAATACAGTCTGTCTCAATTATGACTATTGCTACTGAAAATTTTCAGGCATGGTGCCTCCCAAACTAACTTAGAGATGTGCTGAGATACTGTCTACTCAGTGATTTCTTGTTCACTTACTAAGGGTTGGGGATTATAGTTATTGAAACTTGAGCCAAATGGAGCTAAATTCTCACCTCAGGGAAAATGATAAATGGAAATGAAACTGATCCACATCAAAATGCTCAACTTCCACTGGCAACTTTTCAGTAAACTAAAAGGAAAATCTGGGTATTCTGTGCTCTTTCGGCAAATTAGTCACTATTGTGGGTAGCATCAGGGAGAGACAGAAAAATGTGGAAGACCTGACCCTGTGTCAGAGGAACAACCTCACTTGTCCTGCGACCACCTCAAAGAACCAATTAAGGAAGTGGCTCAGTGAAGATCGTGGAAGTAAACATGCAAGTCTGTCAGGAGTTGCTTTCTCATGATCTTGCTGTGAACCCTGTGTTCTGTCAGCTTCTGCTAGTTGAAAATAATTGAAGCAGGTGCTATATTAATATTTATCATTCCTCCCTAAAACAGCATTTGATCTAGTGGCACAAAATGCCACACACAGAATTTTTCCCATGAGCCTCTTCGTCAGTGTCCTATTTCTTCCTCTCATCTCCCTCGCAGTTTGATAGTGTAATTTCCAATTAATTGCATGGGACTACTTAACCCTATTGCACTGCAAAAAGAGCCGAAAAAATGTCCTTTTCTCTTAGGTCTGCTTGGAGACCCTGAGCTCTCTATTAGGACTAACCAAGGAAGACATCTCAAAATGACTTTGAGCTTACTTTTGTACTCATTTCATTTTCAAAACTGGTTTTGTGTAGTCACTGTTTATTTGTTGTTTTAATGGTTTTACTAACCAAGAAACTTTTTCACTTAAAAAAAAAAAACTACCATTTGTCAAATACTGTAAGTCAGTGGTATCAAACTCAAATTGAAATAGGGTCCACTAAACCATACATAAGGATCCCTGCAGGCCACATATTGACTTAGAAAACCACACGTGTTTATATATTTCTTCTGCTATTAATACATCAACACATTAAAGTCAAATGGGAACTACATTTTAATCTAGTTTCGGCCATACTTAAGAGTGTTGTGAGCTGTAGGAGGTTCACGTCCCATGTGTTTGACACTTCTGTTCTAAATAACAAGAAGAAATGTAGGCCCAAAAGTCATAAGGTAAAACAGCTGTGCTTCAAGGAAGAGTTAGACGAGGTGATTTCTAAGGTTCCTTCTGTCTCTGATATTCTCTGATTTTCAACTTGTAGGAAGGTTTCTAGTGGAATATTTACGTGGATCTAGCCATGACTTTGTGTTTTTAAAAGAAAAAATAAATTACTAGTGACCTGGATGAAAGTGCAAAGGAGAAGCTTGCCAAATTTTCAACTAACAGTAAGTTGGATTGGATGGAACACTAGTGATCCAAAAATTTCTGTGATAGCTTAGAAAATTGACCTAAATCTAGTAATGTAAAATTTAATAGAGATCAACAAAAAATTACACACTTGTGGTATTAAAAATCAACTTTATAAATATATGATGGGGTACAATAGCTAGATAAAAATTTGCAAAAAAAAAATCCATTATTTCTAATCATCAGGAATCTCAATATAAGTCAATAGCAAAAAGTATCAGGAATAAAAACCACTGGGATTTTAGATTACACTTGGAGAAGTATAATGTCCAGCACAAAGGAATTTTGTCCTGGTCAGAGTATAATGTTGACATCTAAGTATCAAAATTAAGGATGTGGACAAACTCTACAGTATCCCCCAAAGATAATGTTATAAGAATGTCATTTAGAAGAATTGGTGATGTTTAATCTGAGGAAGAGGAAATTTAGGGAGGGCACAAAAGTTGTGGTTTGTTTGTTTGTTTGTTCATTTTTGTTTTGTTTGTTTGGGTGGTGGTGGTGGTTATTGACTAGGTCTCTTTATGTGGCTCAGGCTGTCACTCACTGGCCTAATCCCAATATTTACCATCACAGAGTCTGGTACAGAAAATTTCACCTCCCCTTAGGCAACCTGATGGTCTTCTGTTCCCCAGGAGCTCACAATGGCACAGACTTAGTGTGGATTCAGCATTACTACAGCTCAGAACTCCTGAGCTCCAGGGATCCACCAGCTTCCATCTCCCCAAATATCAGGGATTACAGGCATGGGTATCACCATTCCCAGCCACAATAGCTATTTTGAAGTACTTGAAGGGTTGTTCTGTAGAAAAGTCTATCTCATTGGCTTGATCTGCTTGGGGCTCAGAGGAGAGTTCTAGTAGCAGTGGGTGGGAATCTCAGAAATAAAGATCTGGGCTTAATATAAGGGAAAAAAAATACTACCTAATAAGTAGCATTAAACCCAAAGTGGAATGGGCTAGCTAATGGTGGATTCCTTCTCAATGCAGGTCTTCAAGTAAAGAATGAATGACCACTTGTCAGGTATGTCTAGGGGATTCTTGTTCAGGTATGGGATGGGATAGGTAGCCTTTGTATTCTGTTCTATTGTGACCTAACCATAAGGGAAGGTCATTGTGGGAGGGGGAGGGGGTTGCATAGGGTTCCTTCGTCCATCCTTGCTTTCTCCCAATGGGTTCACAGTGCCCTGCTCATGAAATAGCTAGATATGCTATGAACAAGTCGTCCTAGCCAGGGTTCCCTGATTTATACCTAAAGAAGTAGATCACAAAGCAGATGGCCAGTTGGTTCAGGATAAACAAATCTATTCTTTAGATACTCTCCAAGAAAAACCACAGTGACAGCAAGGGGATAGTGATGTATCAATCACACTTTAATAAGGCTTAGAGAGTCCAGAGACAGATGGCACAGAGATGAAGTCAACATGGAAGGGAAGAGACAAGGTAGGGAGAAAAACACATAGAGACACTTGCATAACTGTGGATTGGAGTTGGAAGCTGTCAGTTAGAATGGACCTATCTATGGCAAATGGAGGAGGAGTGCTTGAGAGGCAGTGTTTTGGGGGTCCCATTCTTATAGGGATAGCCTAACTCTTATCAGTAGTACTACCTTGGGCTTTGCTCATTAATGTATCAATATCATCTCAGAACTATCTGTGCTAGCCTAAGGTTCTTTAATTTGCACAACATTTTTCTGGTTTTACTGGGTATGTCTGTAATTTCTCTGCATCTAGGAGACTGAGGAGTTATTATGCTACCTAGTTGACTTCTCCTACTTTAGCATATAGTTTCTGGATGTGGTCTTAATTGATTTAGGAGGCAGTTTTTGCAAGTGACTATTTCCTATTTATTGTTACCTTATACTGGCTACTTAAATATCTACTTACTATATATTAACTGGTGGGAGTGATTGAAGGGACCATAAGAAGACACAATCTCAATTCAATCTGCCTCTTGATTCCTTGACCACTTATCATGGTTGAACACTAACAGGCCTATTGGCTAACCTAAATAAAATCCCTGCTAGCACAAAAAAATCACCATAACTTCAAAGAATCTTCATAGGAATCATTCTCATTTGCCTGGAAGCACCCATAAGTAAAAGTCAGTAAAGGCACTAATGGGTCGTGGCAAGAAGGTCTTAATATCCATCATGATGATGTCAACAGTTTATACTCTGTCTCTCATAAAGTCCATGATGAGGGCATTTTTCCTGAAAGATCAATCCATCCATAGCAGGAGGAGTTTACAAAATGGCAAAATCTTCCCTGTCTGGATAGTGGGGAGTCCAAAGCCTGCTAGTGGCCCATCACCGTAGTCTCTAAAGTACATTATTCTTTGACCAATTTGTCAAATCCTCTGGCAATGTCCTCAATTTGGTACTTTTTTCTTCTGATATTCTCTAGGTAGCCAGTCTAATAATGGTCTCTAGGCCTATCAGAACATGTTCTACTGCATGCTGACTATGGTGTCAGGTATTCAGAGATTAAATCAATGTCATCAGGGCATCCTTTGAAAAGGTGAGGTCTACTCCCATGGTGACTGTGGGTCATGTCAAGTTGAGTAGGAAGGGTATCAGAGTGTGGGTATAGAGGAGGTAGGTACCAGGGGACTAGTGGTGTACATGTCCACCATGTTCCTTTCAGGGCTTCCAGTCAGATTTGGTTTATCTAGGTGATCATTGTGTGTTGAAGTATGTCAATTAGATCCAAGTTTGACTATTGGGGCACATATTATTAGAAGACACCCTATGGAGTGGTGCTTGAGCAGCTTGTGTCACCTACTGGCATTATTTAGAATTTTATCCATAGTTATGCTATTGGGCTAGGGCAGTCCATGACCAAAGGCTAGTTGGAAACTGAGAAGTGTCTTTCCTTTATCCAGTTGCAAAGCTTTAGTTAGTTTAAGGATCCACTGTGGTGGTGAATCTCCTTCCTCTAAAATCTGATGGTAACTTACCCAACACTAGATGAGGTTTTGTGCTGGTACAGTGACTTATGGGAAGCTTTCACGTCTTACTTCTTAGTGAATGCATACACAGAGCCAAGTAAGTCAACCAATGTCTAGATATTCCACTGCCAGTTCTGCAAAGTGGCAATGTTAGCCCTGTATATTAATAAAACTGTGTTTGATGGCACTACTATTATAGCAGTGGAAGCACATTCATGTATTGGTGCCCCCAACTGTAAGCTGTCAAATACTTGCATACAATACACAAGAGTAGAATGCAAAATTTGATAGAGATGGACAGATACGGTCCCCACAAACATCTCAGATTGCACCAACAATTTGTTGTTGCTGTTCTGTCATTTTTCAATCATGTCCAACTCTTCATGGACCCATTTGGGGTTTTCTTAGCAAAGATACTGAAGTGGTTTGCCATTTCCTTTTCTAGTTCACTTTATAGTTGAGGAAACTGAAGCAAACAGGGTTAAGTGACTTGCCCAGGGTCACACAGTTAGTGTCTGAGGCCAGATTTGAACTTAGGAAGATGAGTCCTCCTGAATCCAGGCCTGGCACTCTATCCACTGTACCATATAGCTCCCCTTTGTACCACATAGCTGCCTAGTAATAATATTTGCTATGCCTCAGAAACCCCAGACAACACAGGGATAGGAATGATATTCCACAAGTAACCATATGCTATTTAGTGCACCAAGAGCATTGCAAAAGACATCAGACATGTAATTGTGAATGCCTATATACAGCAAGTTGTATTGAGTCACATACCAACACTTTCCAAAGTGGGATATCAAGATCCTTGCTAGGATACATAGAAACTGTTCCCTAATGTGGAATCACCAAATCATTGGACCCAAAGGGTTGAAAAATGGAAGGAAAATGTGATCAAACTTCAACTATACTTGTAACACGTACACACTTCAGTTGATGAACAAGTTGGCCCATGTAGTAACAATGACCAGACTAGCTCGGGCCACCAAGTTCACTAGATAACCAAAAGAGACTATAAAAACAATTGTGGGTACCAATGGCATTATCATCTCCCATGAGCCCATCAAATCACATGGAAAAGTGAGTGAACCTTCTCACTAGGAAAGACCCTTGCCCAGCTACACCAAGGTGATAGCTCCAATTCCAACCAAAGACAGCAGGCCCATATAAGGCAGGGATATTCAAACATGTACCCAACCTAGAACAGGTAATAGCACCATGGAGAGTGCTTCAGAAACTATTTCACCAGTGGTACTCATTGACCCACAATTCTGGTCATGGCACTGATTGCACCACCTGCAGTCCAGGACTATTTTCCCAACACCATCCTGGATCTTACAGCCAATTGATTCACCCTCAAAGGGGCAATGACTCATGGTGATGTACCCACCAAGCCACTGACCAGTGAAGACAAGGTACTTTCCACCCCATTTCTGCACTCTACAGTCTCTATGGACCCTCATAGCATCTGCATCAGATTCTTCTACTGAGCCCCCAGATAAGGACCATCAACTCTTAATTATCCCTTCAACAGCTTTTTTGCCCTCAGCACCAACTGAGGAGGCACCCAGAGTTATACCCCATCTTAAGCCTGGTAATGTCCCTGCTTTACTGCCACCACCACATCTTATGCGGACACTACCTACTAGTAGAGGAAGCTCCTTAGATGTGATCAACTTGATCACCAGCATCTTTGGGCAACTTCTGGGAGGCAGAGGGATCATTATAAGAGTCATAGGTGCAGCAGTTAGAGGTGCAGCAGATAGAAGCATAAATGAGGAAGCCAAACGGGAAGCACCATAAGAGGGCTTACCCAGCAGTACTAGAGATCCCAACTATAGATCTCCTCCAGGTGTAGGGGCTAGGAACCAGTTGGAAGCCAGACTCAGGGCCCAAGCCCTGTCAGCACCTAAGGGATCAGCCATGAAAGCTGCTGGCCAAAGTGCCCTCTTTCCAGGAACCTAAACACTATAAATACAGACCTTACAGCCATGACCGTTGTGTTATTCATCTCAACCTTGGGAACGTGAAGTCATGCATTGTAACCCAGTAGACCTATTCTACCTTAACCAAATTGTCTCAACACAGCACAACAGTGTATACAGGTGTGTATGATAATTCCTACTGTGAAGTGGAAATGAACTCTATGATTTCTTCATCTTCCTTCTGATGAATCCAGATGTATGATGACTAGGGGGCAGGTACTGGTATGGAGTAGGGTGGATATTCAAGTCTTGCTTGTACCAATATGCAAATTGCCTCAGGGCCTATTCTACTTCTTGATTGTGGAGGAAAGGAGTAGTCTCAGGTTCTTTTTCCTTTCCTCAAATACCTACACACTGACCCCAAGTCCTGGTGCTATGGTCTCTACCTCTTTCTCTGAAACAACATGTGAATTAGTTGGCACTTACACGGCCCAGATTGAATGGAATGGCCACAGTGATGAAGTTGGCTTACTGCTTTGTACAAGTTTTATAGATATTTCCCTTCTCTCTTTCATTTGAAGATTCCATTGTGTCACTACTCCCTTGTATGCTCCCCATACCACTTCAATACATATCCCAGGAACTTTATACACCGTGAGGAAGCTTGGATTTTAAAGGGAGTGACTGCCCTACTATAACTGGTCAGATGTCTGACTGTGGCTGTGAGGTGGAGTTGGATTTGTTCAGAGACAGTGCCTCTGATTATGATATCATTCATGTACTGTCATCTGCAGATTCCCTCAAGTACTGAAAGGTCATCCAAGTCCTGGTGGTACAGTCTGTGGGCAATCACAAGGAAATTCAAACAAAGTGAAAGTATATTGTGCCCCCTCAAAGGTGAAGGTAAAATTATAGGGTGGGGACCCTTGGCACAGATTAGAACATGTTAGCCAGATCCAGCACCACAAACCAAGAGCAGCCAGAGGCCTGGATATCCTCCATCACTTCTATAATGTTGGAAGTGAGGATCTGACTGGGGAAACAGATTTCTATCTTCATTCTTGTCTGTTTTCTAGACTTATCAGAATGGAGAATTGAATGGGGAGACTATGGAGATAATTAGATCTTCAGCAAATTAATCTTTTATGATAGATGCAGTCCTTCCATCCCCCTAGTAAGCTTATACTGCAGGGTTTTGGCAATTTATGTGGGTAGGAGAAATGACACTGGACTTCACTTGGCCTTACCAAGGCCAGTTCCTTGGTCCACTTGATACAAGTGGACAGTTGATGTCTTAAGATGTTCATGGCATTTATGAGAAAGGGAATTGAGTGGTTAGGGACCATAACTACTGGGGCCTTGAGCACCCTGATTGATCTCACAATGAAATCCATGTTGATCTAGGTGCCTTGGGTAGTAACACCACGTTTTCTTTCTATGAGGTTTAGGGGGACCCTGGTCTACATTGAGGTTGCCTAGGATTAGGGTAATCTGAACATTTCACTCCATTGCTACTAGTTCCCAGAGACCCACAGCACTGTGTGTGCCATAAAAGAATGGTTGTCAGTAGGGGGAAGTCAAGATGGTGGAATACAGGCAGCAAGCCTGACAAACTCCCTCAACATTCCCCTCGAAATAACTTTAAAATAATTCCTCGAATAGAATTTTGGAACAAAAGAACAAAAGGTCAGGTTGAGACATTCTCCCAGTTTAAGACAATGTAGGGGGTTGGCAGAAGAGATTTGTGACTCCAGGGTAGGGGCTAGCCCAGAGAACGCCAAAGACAGCACCAGCCCATAGTAGTAGCAACAACCTCAGAAGCTCATCTCAGAGATTACAAAGCAGTTGGGCAAATGGTCAGAAAGAGATTATAGGAGATCCTTTGCTGGCACTGGGTACAGCTGATGCTGATTAGCAACTCTATTTCTCATAAGCACTTTTGGGTTGTAATTCTAAGGTGGAGAGAAGCACTAACTCTTACAGTTGCAGAGGTCCTTCCTGAGTAAAGATCAAAGTACAAACCACCGCTCTCCCTAGATCAACACCTTGGAAGCTCCAAAAACTTGAAGACTGACCCCTAGAACTAGCTATGAAAATAGCAGCACAAAAACACCTGAAGCTTGAAAGAGTGCCTCTCCACACCAATGTGAGAGCAGCTTAATTTTAACATTAATTTCAAAGTCAAGAAATAGGCTGGAAAAATGAGAAAACAATAAAAAAAGAACTTGACCATAAAAAGCTACTATGGTGCCAGTGAAGACAAACTCAAAAGGCAACAATGTAAAAATAGTTACAACCAAAGCCTCAGAGGAAAAAAACTACTTGGAAAAGAAAAAGAAAAAAAAGCTAATTGGACCCAAGCCCAGCAAAAAATTTTGGAAGAGTTAAAGAGAGTTAAGAGTGGTAGAGAAAAATTCAGCAAAGAAATGAGAATGATGCAAGAAATTTATGAAGAGTGAATTAAAACCTTTGTAAAAGAGGCATATGAAATACTGAAGAAAATAACACCTTAAAAAACAAAATTGGCCTAATGGTAAAAGGAACAAAAATACATTGGAGAGAAAAACTTTTTAAAAAGCAGGATTGGCCAAATGTAAAAACAGATACAAAAGCTCACTGAAGAATATAATTCCTTAAAAATTAGTATTAAGCAAGTGGAAGATAATGATTCCATGAGACTTCAAGAAACAATAAAACACAGCCAAAAGAATGGGAAAAAAAGAGGGGAAAATGTGAAATATTTTGTTGGAAAAACAAGTGACCAGGAAAATAGAACAAAGAGAGGCAATTTAAGAATTATTAAACTATCTGAATGCCATGATAAAAAAAGGAGCCTAGACATCATATTTCAAGAAATTATCAAGTGGAACTGTCCCAATATCTTAGATGCAGAGGGCAAAATAGAAAATGAAAAAAATCCACCAATAACCTCCTGAAAAAGATCCCAAAATGAAAACTCCCAGGAATATTATAGCCAAATTCCAGAACTCCTAGGTCAAGGAGAAAATATTTTAAGCAGCCAGAAAAAAACCATCTTGGAGCTATAGTCAGGAAAGCAAAAGATTTAACAATTTCTACACTAAAGGATTGGAAGGCTTAGAATATGATATCCTAGAAGGCAAAGGAGCTAGGATTACAACCAAGAATCACCTACCCAGCAAAACTGAGTATAATTCTTCAGGTGAAAATGGATATGTAATGAAACTAAGGACTTTCCAGCATTCTTAATGAAAAGACTAGAGCTGAATAAAAATTTTGACTTTCAAAAACAGGACTCTCAAGAGAAGCATAAAACAGTAAACAGGAAAGAGAAATCATAAGGGATTTAATAAGGTTAAACTGTTTACATTCTACATTGGATGATGATACTCTTAACTTCTCAGAATGTTTTTTTTTTTTCCTTAGGGCATTTAAAAAGAATACATACAAAGAGAAGACATGTGTGTTGGTTATGTAGAGATGATCTAAAAAAATGAAGCAGTGAAAAAGAAGGATTCATGGGGACAAGTGGGGAGGGAGAGGCAGAATGGGAAAATTTTTCTCATATAAAAGAGGCAAACAGTTTTTTTTACAGTGGGGGAATGGTCAGCAATGCTTGACTCTTACTCTCATCAGAATTGGCTCAACTAAGGAAGGATACATATACACACTCAGTTGTGTATAGAAATTTGTCCAACCCAACAGGGAAATGGGGGTGAGGAGGAAAAATGGGGGGATGATAATAGGGACAATGGATTAAGGGAGAAAGAGGTCAGAAGTGATGAGGAGGGAAAGGATAAAAGGAGAGCAAGAAGGATAAACAGAAGAAAATAGGATGCAATGGTGGAAAACCTGTGGCCTTGGGGTCACATGTGGCTTTCTAGGTCCTTGAGTGTGGCCTTTTGACTGAGTACAAGTTTTACAGAACAAATCCTCTCATTCAGTGAAATCTGGACACAGTAGAAGGCCACAGGTTCCCCACCCCTATAGGGAAATACACAGTTAGTAATCATGACTGTGAATGCAAATGGCATGGTCTCACCCATACAAAAAGAAGTAGATAGCAGAATGGATTAGAAACCAAAATCTAACAGTATGTTGCTTATAAGAGACACATTTGAAACAGAAAGACACACACAGTTAAAATAAGGAGATGGAACAGAATCTATTATGCTTCAGGAGAAATAAAAAAAAAAGTCTAGGGGTAGTAATCATGATCTCAGACAAAGCAAAAGCAAAATTAGACCTAATTAAAAGAAATAATCAGGTAACATTACATTTTGATGAAATGTACAATAAGCAATGAAATAATTTAAAATAATTTTCAGCAAATCTTTCTGATAAAGTCCTCTTTTCTCAAATATTTAGAGAACTATGTCAAATTTATAAAAATAAAAACCAATCCCCAACTGACAAATGGTTAAAGAATATGAACAGTTTTCAGAAGAAGAAATCAAAGCTATCTACAATCATATGCAAAAATATTCTAAATCATTATTGATTGGAGAAATGCAAATTGAAGCAATTCTTTTTCTTTTCAATTTATTTATTTATTTATTTTTTAATTTAAAAAAAAATTAAATCTATTTATTTTTAGTTTTCAACTGTTACTTCCACAAGATTTTGAGTTTCAAATTTTCGCCCCATCTTGCCCTTCCCCCACCCCAAGATGGCATGCATTCTGAATACTCCTTCCCCTAGTCTGCCTTCCCTTCCATCTCTCCCTCTCTTCTCTTATCCCCTTCCCCTTCTATTTTCCTGTAGAGCAGGATAGATTTTTGTACCCCATTTCCTGTAGTTCTTATTGCCCAGTTGCATGTGAAAACTTTTTTTTAAATGTGTTTTATAAAACTTTGGATACCAAATTTTCTCCCTTCCTCCCTCCCCACCCACCCTCATTGAAAAGGCAAGCAACTAATATAGGTTATACATGTACAGTTATGCAAAACACTTCCATAGTAGTCATGTTGTGAAGAACTAACTCTATTTCCCTTAATCCTATCCCCTCCCCCCAGTTATTCTATTCTTTCTTTTGACCCTGTCCCTCCTCAGAAGTGTTTGCTTCTGATTACCCCCTTTCCCAATCTGCCCTCCTCTCTATCATTCCCTTGCTCTTTTGTCCCTTTCTCCCCCTATTTTCCTGTAGGGTAAGACAAATTTCCATACCCAATTGAGTGTGTATGTTATTCCCTTCTTAAGTCAAATCCTTTCAGAAAAAGATTAACTCATTCCCTCTCCCCTTCCCCCATTTCACCTCCACTGTAAGAGTCTTTTCTTTTCTGTTTTTTTTTTTGTGAGATAATTTACCCCATTCTACCTCTCCCTTTCTCCTTCTTCCAGTATAATCCTCTCACCCCTTAATTTTATTCTCCAGATATGACCCCTTCATCATCAACTCACCCTGTGCCCTCTATCTATCTATCTATCTATCTATCTATCTATCTATCTATCTATCTATCTACATCTATATCTGTATCTATCTATCTATATATATATATATATATATATACATACATATAATTTTTCCCTCCAACTACCCTAATACTGACAAAGGTCTCATGAATTATAAATATCATCTTTCCTTGCAGGAATGTGAACAGTTCAACCTTAATAAGTCTCTTATGATTTCTCTTTCCTGTTTGCCTCTTCATGTTCCACTTGAGTCTTGTATTGGAAAGTCAAATTTTCTATTCAGCTCTGGTCTTTTCATCAAGAATGCTTGAAAGTCCTCTATTTCACTGAATGACCATTTTTTCCCCTGAAGGATTATACTCAGTTTTCCTGGGTAGGTGACTCTTGGTTGTAATCCTATCTCCTTTGCCCTCCGGAATATTATATTCCATGCCCAGAGGTCCCTTCATGTAGAAGCTGCTAAATCTTGTGTTATCCTGATTGTGTTTCCACAATATTTGAATTGTTTCTTTCTGGCTGCTTGTAATATTTTCTCCTTGACCTGGGAACTCTGGAATTTGGCTACAATATTCCTAGAAGTTTTCCTTTGGGGATCTCCTTCAGGAGGAGATGAATGGATTCTTTCAATTTCTATTTGGCCCTCTGGTTCTAAAATATCAGAGCAATTTTCCATGACAATTTCTTGAAAGATGGTGTCTAGGCTCTTTTTTTGATCATGGTTTTCAGATAGTCCAATAATTTTTATACTCTCTCTCCTGGATCTATTTTCCAGGTCAGTTGTTTTTCCAATGAGATATTTCACATTGTTTTCTAATTTTTGCATTCTTTTGGGTTTGTTTTACAGTGTCTTGATTTCTCATAAAGTCACTAGCTTCCAATTGCTCTATTCTAATTTTTAAGAAAGTATTTTCTTCAGTAAGCTTTTGGACTTCCTTTTCCATTTGCTCAATTTTGCTTTTTAGGGTATTCTTCTCCTTATTGGCTTTTTGGACCTCTTTTGCCATTTGGGTTAGGCTATTTTTTAAGGTGTTCTTTTCTTCAGCATTTTTTTGGGTTTCGTTTAGCAAGCTGTTGACTTGTTTTTCATGATTTTCTTGCATCACTCTCATTTCTCTTCCCAGTTTTTCCTCTACTTCTCTTACTTGCTTCTCAAAATCCTTTTTGAGCTCTTCCAAGGCCTGGGATTGATTCATATTTTTCTTTGAGGCTTTGGATGTAGGAGCTTTGACTTTATTGTCTTCTTCTTGTTGTATTTGATCTTCTTTGTTACCAAAAAAAGATTCTATGGTCTGACACTTCTTGCAAGGTTTGCTCATGATCCCAGCCAATTAGTTGAGTTACAGACTCTTTATTAAGGTAGAAGTCTGGTTCCAATGTGGAGAATGTACTGTCCCAAGCTTTGGGGATTTGTACAGTTGTTTTCAGAGACACTTCTAGGGACTTGTAAATTTTCAGTTCTTCCAAGGTGGTATGATAAGGCGTGAGGTATTTACTCCTTTCCTGGCCTGCCCTCTGGTCTATCAATGACCACAAGCACTCTTTTCTATCTTGGAACTGTGAGGAGAATTTCCTCTCCACCACCACTGCAAGGTCCACCACACCAGTGCTCCTCCTCGCTCCAGGACAGCCCCTCAGAACTGTGACCCAGATTCAAGCACAGGCAAAGCAAGAGATTCCTGCCTCAGCACTGGCAAAGAGATCCCTGTAATCCCCCTCTGATCAATTACTTGATTCCCCCTCAGTCTGTGACCTGGAAGCTCAAGAGGCAGCCACCACCCTGAGGCCATGCTCAGGAACTGGGGCTGAGACCTAACTTCTCTCTCACCATAGAAGCAAACTTTTCCCACTGACCTTCTAAGTTGTCTTTAGCATTCGTGGGTTGAAAAGTCTGTAAACCACCACAGCTGCCTGTGATTCAGTCCTCTGAGGCCTGCTGTGGGTTCACTGTGGCCTGCATGCCCACACTGAACTGCGCTCCTCTCCCAGCCCGGCGAGATGTACCTTTCTGATCAACTATCGAGGTTGTCTTGGGCTGGAAATTTGTTTCACTCTGTCTTTTTGTGGATTCTACTGCTTTAGAATTTGTTTAGAGCCATTTTTATAGGTCTTTGGAGGGGTTTGGGGGAGATCTCAAGCAAGTCACTGATTTCACTTTGCCATCTTGGCTCCCCAAATTGAAGTAATTCTGAGGTGCCATCTCACATCTATCAGAAATGACAGATGCTGGAAGGGATGAGGCAGAAGAGATACAGTAATGAACTGTTGAAGTTGTGAATTGGTCCAACCATTCCAGAGAAATATTTGGAATTATACCTAAAAGGCTGTAAAATTGTTTATAACCTTTGACCCAGCAATACCACTAGATCAGTACCTCAGAGAAATCAAAGACAAAGAAAGAGTACGTATAAGCATACAAATATTTATAACAACTCTTTTTAAAGTGGCAAAGAGTTGGAATTTGAAGGGATGCCCATCAATTGGAGAATGGCTGAACAAGTTATAGCATATGACTGTGATGGTCTTCTGATAGTATTCTGCTATAAGAAATGATGAGAAGGATAGTTTCAGAAAACATGGGAAGACCTATATGAACTGATACAAAGTGAAGTGAGCAGAACTAGGAGATCGTTGTACACAGTAATAGCAATATTTTAAGGATGATCAACTGTGAAAGACTTAGCTTCTTTGCATACAATGATCCAGGACAATTCCAAAGGACACATGATGAAATATTTTTTCCACCTCCAAAGAAAGAATAATGAACCTGAGTGTAAATTGAAGTGTAATTTTCTTTATTTTTCTTCTTTTTGTCTGAGATATGGCTAATATTAAAATATATTTTGCATGATTTCATATATATATAATATGTAATTGAAATATTGCTTGCCTTCTCAGTGTATGGGGGAGGTGCAAGAGGGAGGGAGAGAATTTGGAACTCAAAAATCTAAAAAAAAAAACAACATAAATAATAAAACTAAAAATTTAAAAAAAAAACAGGAAAAAAGAGTGGTTATCCCAATGAGTCTCAGTGTCCCTAGGACTGTAGAGTTGTGGCTACAAACAAGTAGTACCAGCTGAGGTGCCCTGATGTATGCCTAAAGGAAAGGACCATAAAGAGGGTTCCTGATTAGGTCAGGGCAAAGAATTCCAGTTCTTTGGATACTTACTGGGAAAGATCACACTGGCTGGAAAAATATACTAATCAATTGGCACATAGAGTAGAGAGACAGACAGCCTAGTGACTATTGGGAATGGGGTGGGAGGACACAGATGATATGACCAAGAGGGAGGTAGGGAGAAGGGCACATAGAGTCACTTATATAACTATGGTCTGAGGTCGAATATCTCAGGAAGGATGGACCCCTGCCAGGAAGAGAAGTGCTCTAGGCATTTTTTAATGTCCTGTTCTTTAAGTGTTCTGGAGGAGTGGGATGGCCTAACTCTTGTCAGTATTACCTTGAGGTTTACTCATTAACATATCAGTATCATCTCAAAGCTATCAGTGCCAAATTTAAGGTTCTTTAATTTACATAACATTTCTCTAATTTTACCATGTCTGAAGTTTATTTGCAGCTATCAGACCTAGGGGCCATTAATGGGTTCTACCTGTCTTTAGCACATAGACTCTGGATGTGGTCCTTTGTAATTTAGGAAGTAGTTTTTGCAAGTATCTTCTAAGTTCTCCTTTAAAAACTTAAATCCTGTTTCCTATTTATTATTACCTTATACTGACTACTTAAATACCTACTTATTATACTAAACTGGCAGAATGGTCTAGGGGACCATAGGGAGATATAATTTCAATACATACACTGTGATTCTATGGTTAGTACTATAAGGATAAAGTGTGTTTTTTGTTTGTTTTACCAATTTACCTCTGTTAGGATGATTATAGAATCTTAGCATCAGAAGTTACCTTTGAGGTCATCTAGTCAAACTTCATGCCCAGTGATGTGTAGTTGCCTTCTAATAAGACTGACAGATGATTATCATTTACCTTCTTCATGTCCACTACCAACGTAGGGCAGCCATGGCTTCATAATGTCTATTTCACTGTTGGAGAGCTCTAGTTGTTAGAAATTTATTCTTCCTATGAAGCCGAAAATCTGATTTCCTATAACTTCCATCCATGGTCCTTGTCCTTCCTTCTGGCACATAACATAGCAATTCTTCCACATGACAACCCTTCCAATTTTTCAAGACAGCAATCTTGTCACCCCTTAGCGTTCTCTCTTCAGGCTAAATATCCCCAGTTTCTTCAACTATTCCTCTTAGGATATAGTTTCCAGGCCTTTTACTGGCCTGTCACTTCTTCCTAAGAACACATTGAAGTTTGTCAGTATCTATCTAAAATGTCCAAAACAGGATATGGTAACACTAATAAGATTCTAAATCAGCTTAGGGCAGTGTTCTTAACCTTTTTTGTGTGTCATGGAACTCTTTGGCAGTTTTAAAAAACTTATAAACTCTCTCTCTCTCTCTCTCTCTCTCTCTCTCTCTCTCTCTCTCTCTCTGTCTCTCTGTCTCTGTCTCTCTCTCCAAACACATACACATACACATACACATGCACACATATAACTATATATATACATGTATATATTGCCTATATTCATAATGGAAGGAAATGCTGTGTTTCAATCAGAGCTTAATGAAAATAGGGTATTTTTTCCATCAAAGTTCATAGAACCCCTGAAGCCTATCCACAGTCCCACTGGGGGTAACTGTGGACTTGATGTTAAGAATCCTTGTCTTAGGATAAAACTGCTCCATGTTTCTTTTGCAGTGCCTACAACAGTATTGCACACAGGTTTTGACTTAATGGGTCTATAATTTTGTCGATGTTGGTACTCTCTGCAAAGATTCGGATTGGTACCTATTTGTGCCTTCTAATTCTATGCAACTCTTGTCATTTTCCTCCCTTAAACCACAGAGAATTTACCTCATGCAGCTGGGGCCTTCCTTTAGTTCCTTTGACATAAATAGGCACTTGATAAATAATTGATGAATTGATCAATCAACCTCAAAAGGAAAGCTCAGTTTAGCCATTTTTTTAACATCCCCTTCCCTTAATATTACTTTCCATTCCCATACCCAGCTTCCTTTAGTTGAAGAAATACTAAGTTACTTTACTACAAAGTAGCAAAAGAGAGAGGTTTGGTTTTCACATAACTTAAAGGGTGTGTAGGCAAAAGAAGGAAAACAGCAACTTTGTTCAAATATATTGGTAAACTTCATTTGAGTATTAGACTTTTTTGTTATGTATGCAGCTATAGGATTTATGGTTCATAAATTATTAAAGAGTGAAATCAGGTGCTACCTAGGTTTAGGACACCCTGCATTCCTACTGCATGCTGATACAGCTATAGTGAATGCCAGAATGAAAAGAGGAAAACTCTTAGGTACGTCATACAGAATCTGTTGTTTCAGAAATGAATGAATGAATGTAAAAACACTTATTAAGTGCTTTCTATGTGAGAGCCACTGAGCACAGCTTTGGAGATGCAAATCTTCTAAAAAGTTCCTGACCTTAAGAAGTTTATATTCTATTAAGAGAAGTTAATACACATAAGGAAATGATGTTCAAAGAGGGGTATGTTGGACTGGGAAGTTATAGGGATATTGAGTGGATCCATAAGGAAATTGATTTAAATGCTGTTTATTAAAAAAGTATTATTTTTTGAGTTTTTAACATTTTTTCTTTTTAAATTCTGAGTTCTTTCCCTCCCATACCTTCTCTACCCACTAAGAAGGCAAACAAAATAATAACAATATCAATATTAATATATGTAAAATTATGCCAAACATATTTCCATATTTGCCATATCACAAAAAAAATTAAAGTGAGAAAATTATACTTCAATATTCACTCAGAATTCAGTTCCCTCTCTGGAGGTGGATAGCATTTTTCATCATAAGTCTTTTGGAATTGTCTTGGATCATTGTATTGATCGGAGTAGCCAAGTCCCTCACAGTTGATCATCATTACAACTTGGCTTTTATTGTGTACAATAATCTCCCAGTTCTTCTCACTTCTCTTTGCATCAGTTCATATAGTTCTTCCCACATTTTTTTCTGAAACCCTCCCCCAACCACAGTCATTTCTTATATCAGAATAGTACTTCATCATAATCATATATCTCAAGTTGTTCAGCTATTCCAGAATTGACGTGTATCCCCTCAATTTCCACTGCTTTGCCACCTTAAAAAGAACTGCTATAGATAGTTTCTGTAAACATAAATATTTTTGTACATGCTAATTCTCTTTTTTAAGGAATTCTTTTTTTCAGTGAATTTTTGAGCCTCCTTTACCATTACACCAATTCTGAGTTTGTATCTTAGTCTTACTTGCCATCATAGTAGCTTTTTATGGTCAAGTATTTTGTTGTTTTCTCATTTTTCCAGACAATTTCTGGACTTTGAACCTTATGTTAAAGTTGGGCTCTGTTCATCTAAGGGTGAGGAGACACTGTCCCAAACTTTAGGCTTTTCCATGCTGCTGTTTTCATAGCTGGTTCTGGGGATCTGCAAGTTTTTGATGCTTCCAAGGTGGTGTGATCCTGACACAGGGATGGTCTCTGCTTTCCTGGCCTGAACTCTGATCTTTACCCAGGAAGGACCTTTGTTCCCTTGTAGCTAAAACCACTAGTGTTCCTCTTGGTGCTGCTCCTGTGCAGCTGCAAATGATAGCACTTCTCTCTGCTTGAAACTGTGACCAGGGCCCCTGATTGCTTTGATGAACCACAAGTGCTCCTCTGCACCATGAAACTATGACCTAGAACCAAAGGTAATAGAATTGCCACTCAGTGTTAGCCATACCCATTACCAACAAGGAGTCACTTGTTATCCCTTTCTGACCAGTTGTACAACTCCATTGCCATCTCTGGGCTGAATGCTCCCAAAGCAGCTGCTGCTGCTACTTCTGCCTCCCCCAAGGACTGCTGCTGGTGCACCTGCCACGCTCTAGGCAGGTCCACAATCTGGTGTCATAGAGCTCTCCTGCTGACCTCCTAAGTTGTCTTATACCTTAAAAATGTCTCACTCTAAACTTTTGTTGCACCTACCATTTTAAAATTTCATTCGAGATATTATTTTAATGTTGTTTGTAGAGGAATGTTGAGAGAGTTCAGCTGGATTTCTGCCTCTAATGTGGCATCTTGGCACTGTCCTTTAAATCACTTTTCTTAAAATGATAATATTTATTTACTGTTCCCCAAGCTAGTGACGGAAAGGTTAGAAGAAGGGGAAGAGAAAGAATGCATGAATGGCAGCATCACACA
>NW_020954641.1:37087755-37102497 GCF_900497805.2 Vombatus ursinus
ACACACACACACACACACACACACACACACACACACACACACACACAAAATGGCCAGAGAGTAGATCATAATATATGTGGAAAATCCATTGTCTATAATGCAAGGTCCTAGACTAGGAGCTGGAGAACCCAGTAAAGGCATTTTCCATCATACTGGAAAACATCCATGTTGTGATTAGAGTATCAGCAGTCATCAACTTATACCCACTCTTCTTAAAAATGATTATCACGGGAAGAGCCATTACTATCACCAGAGACACTGCCTTGTACTTTTGCTGTGCCAGCAAGGGGGTCCTCATTACTTTCTGCCAAAGCAATGTGATATATATTACTGGCACCCTGAATGAATTTTCTTATAGAAAAACATTTTAATTAGTGGTTAGGTCATGTAAGTCTAGCTGAGTGACCTTGAGCAGTTTATTCATTTCTTTTCTCTAAATCGCAATTTCCTTATTCACAAAATAGGAAGATAGAACAAATTCACCCTTAGGACCCTTCCAGTCCTAATCTTCTATGATTGTTGTATTCTGAAATCCTCAAATGTATCTGTGATCTCCTCAGTGGGTGTATCCCTCCAATAAACTAGATCATAACTCATCCATGCCCTATGTGAATGTTCTCAGTTGTACCCTACACACATATGCACATACACACACACACACACACACACACACACACACACACACACACTTTAAATTCACCATAGAGAATCTACTCAACATTCTGGGTGCCTCCCTTACTTTTTCTTCCTACCTCAAGGTTATCCATGGAGCTCTATCCATATGACCAACTGTCCCCTATTTTTTTTTAATTCATTCACTTCTTTGATCACATCTATAGGAGCAATAAGGCTCCTAAGGTGTATTTTTTCCCCTGAAAGAAAAACTACATCCTAGACTTGATTCATCTAGGGAGTTAAAGCCTGAGTTGTAGACATATTTTCCCAGTCTCCTAGTTAATAAAAAAGCCATACCATGAGGAGTCAGTGCCTCTCAGACTTGGTACATGTCCCATTCCCATGCAAGGCACTATACCCATATAAACCAACATACCTTACTAATCTGACATGTTTCCATATCAAGATGAAAAAGGGCTGGATCTATCTGAACCATTTTTTTTTTTAATTCTTGCTGAATATCCCTTTCATGCTATGACTAAATAAACTTGATTTTGCTAAGGTCTATGTTAGATAATCATTTCATTACAATCACAAACCCAATTCAAGACTGGTCTACAATTTTTAGTAATAGTTGACTATACTGGAAGAGAATCTGGATCTTGGGGTTGAAGTAGAGAAAGGGTGATGAAGAAATACAGTCTTGGGTGATCAGATGGCCCCATATAGAAACCTGGTGCCTCAAAGCTAGCATGTGTATACCCTCTCAGTTAGAAGAGTCCCTTATTTACCTGAAGACATTAACTCAGTGATGGCTAAAGGAGGATTATGTGGAAGATAAAGTAATATCAAAATGAGTTTTCCCTACTTGTTTTTAACAGTTCTATAAAAGATGGATCACCAACAGAAGGAAAATGCAATTAACTCTTAGAGGCATTTTGAAGGAACTTAGAAGGTTTTAAGAGTAAACTCATGAGTTCTTAGAGTAGTGCTTAGTGAAGATGTGGTCTAATGGTGACAACTTAGTTTTATCCCCATAGCAAAGTTAAATTGACTTTGTGAACTCACAGAACATTTCATTTTGCAAAGCCAATTAACTCATTTAGAGACCCAGATGGATTCTATCCTTTGATCTTATCTAGGTGTCCCCATAAAGTTGAACTATCAAAGCAGGTTTCCTGAAGTGAGTTGTGAGGTAGTGGAAGTATAGGCAATACATGTCTATGATATACATTTCATGTTCCATCATGCCCTATGATAAGCCTGAATCAGGCATACAATTAGAGTCTGCCTTCTGGGTGGAGCCTCATCCAAATAATATTTAACTTATTTCTCTTTCCTCCTCCCACATAACCATAAAGGCATGGACAAATCAAGTGGTGAAATTAAAGCCCAAGCTTTGGACAGCAATGGTGATCTGAGGGATAGAACTGTTTAAAGGGGGTACACTTGCTTCTTGCTTTCATTTTGCTCACCCCCTGATAACTTCTGGTCTGCCCAGACCCCATTAGGGCAACTGGGCAAGAAGAGCAACATGGCTATTCTTAACTCCTAAATGAAGTAGGAGTCAACAATAAGCCTTTCAATTAACTAACGAACCATCAGACTTTTACCTCTGTCTTGACACTTCATCCTAAAGTCCTTTGGACCTTACCTGTTGCCATGGCTGATATGCCTTCCAGACTCCTGGACACTACCAAATGACCCCTTGGTGTACCCTAAAGACATTTATGGCCTTGAAATCTGTCCCATCATTTCATCCATTGGACTTCCAGGCTTTTTAAAAATTGTTTTATTAATAAATTTATGTATTTTTAGTTTCCAACATTTACTTCCACAAGATTTTGAGTTCCAAATTTTCACCCCATCTTGCCCCTCCCCCCACCCCAAGATGACATGTATTCTGAATACCCCATCCCCTAGTCTGCCTTCGCTTCTGTCTCTCCCCCCCTTCTCTTATTCCCTCCCCCTTCTATTTTACTGTAGGGCAGGATAGATTTCTGTACCCCATTTCCTGTAGTTCTTATTTCCCAGTTTCATGTGAAAACAGTTTTTTAAACATGTGTTTTTAAAACTTTGGGTTCCAGATTTTCTCCCTTCCTCCCTTCCCACCCACCCTCATTGAAAAGGCAAGACACTCAATATAGGTAATATAGGTTATACATGTGCAGTTATGAAAAACACTTCCATAGTAGACATGCTGTGAAAAACTATTTCCCTTAATCCTATCCTGCCCCCCATTTATTCTGTTCTTTCTTTTGACCCTGTACCTCCTTAGAAGTATTTGCTTCTGATTACCCCCTTTCCCAATCTTCCCTCCTCTCTATCATCCCCCTACTCTCTTGTACCCGTTCCTCCCCCCCCATTTTCCTGTAGGGTAAGACAGATTTCCATACCCAATTGAATGTGTATGTTATTCCCTTCTTAAGTCAAATCCTTTCAGAAAAAGATTAACTCATTCCCTCTCCCCTTCCCCCATTTCACCTCCACTGTAAGAGCCTTTTCTTTTGTTTTTTTTTGTGAGATAATTTACCCCATTCTACCTCTCCCTTTCTACTTCTCCTAGTATAATCCTATCTCACCCCTTAATTTTATTCTCCAGATATGACCCCTTCATCTTCAACTCAGCCTGTGCCCTCTATCTATCTATCTATCTATCTATCTATACATACATACATATGTATAATTTTTCCCTCCAACTATCCTAATACTGAGAAAGGTCTCATGAGTTACAAATATCATCTTTCCTTGCAGGAATGTAAACAGTTCAACCTTAATAAGTCTCTTATGATTTCCCTTTCCTGTTTACCTCCCTTTCCTCCTTTACCTCCACTTGAGTCTTGTATTTGAAAGTCAAATTTTCTGTTCAGCTCTGGTCTTTCATCAAAAATGCTTGAAAGTCCTCTATTTCACTGAATGACCATTTTTACCCCTGAAGGATTATACTCAGTTTTGCTGGGTAGGTGATTCTTGGTTGTAATCCTATCTCCTTTGACCTCTGGAATATTATATTCCATGCCCAGAGGTCCCTTCATGTAGAAGCTGTTAAATCTTTTGTTATCCTGATTATGTTTCCACAATACTTGAATTACTTCTTTCTGGCTGCTTGTAATATTTTTCCTTGACCTGGGAACTCTGGAATTTAACTACAATATTCTCAGGAATGTTCCTTTGGGGATCTCTTTCAAGAGGACATTGGTGGATTCTTTTAATTTCTATTTGGCCCTCTGGTTCTAAAATATCAGGGCAATTTTCCATGATAATTTCTTGAAAGATGATGTCTAGGCTCTTTTTTTGATCATGGCTTTCAGATAGTCCAATAATTTTTAAATTCTCTCTCCTGGATCAATTTTCCAGGTCAGTTGTTTTTCCAATGAGATATTTCACATTGTTTTCTAATTTTTCATTCTTTTGGATTTGTTTAACAGTGTCTTGATTTCTCATAAAGTCACTAGCTTCCAATTGCTCTATTCTAATTTTTAAGGAGGTATTTTCTTCAGTAATCTTATGGACTTCCTTTTCCATTTGGTCAATTTTGCTTTTTAGGGCAATCTTCTCCTATTGACTTTTTGGACCTCTTTTGCCATTTGGGTTAGGGTATTTTTTAAGTGTTATTTTCTTTAGTATTGGTTGGGATCTCCTTTAGCAAGTTGTTGACTTGTTTTTCATATTTTCTTGCATCACTCTCATTTCTCTTCCTAGTTTTTTCTCTACTTGTCTTACTTGCTTCTCAAAATCCCTTTTGAGCTGTTCCAAGGCCTGGGACTGATTCATATTTTTCTTGGAGGCTTTGGATGTAGGAGCTTTGACTTTGTTGTCTTCTTCTGGTTGTATGTTTTGATCATCTTTGTCATCAAAGTAAGATAATATAGTCTGACTCTTTTGCACTGCTTACTCATGATCCTGGCCAATTATTTGAGTTTTAAACTCTTTGTTAAGGTAAGAATCTGCTTCCAATGTGGAGAGTGTGCTGTCCCAAGCTTCGGGGGTTTGTACAGCTGTTTTCAAAGATACTTCTAGGGACCTGTAAATTTTCAGTTCTTCCAAGGTGGTATGAAAAGGGACAAGGTGTTTCCTCTCCACTGCCCCAACAAGCTCCACCAGGCCAGTACTGCTCCTCGCCCCAGGACCACCCCTCACAACTGTGACCCTAATCCAAGCATGGACAAAGCAAGAGACTCCTGCCTCAGGACTGGCAAAGATGTTCCTGCACTCGCCCTCTGATCAGCCACTTTATTCCTACTCAGTCTGTGGGCCAGAAGCTCAGGAGACAGCTGCAGCCCCAGACGCCACACTTGGTACTTGCGGCTGAGACCTAGCTCTTTCTCTCACCGCAGTCACAGACTTTACCCACTGACCTTCCATGTTGTTTTTGGTGTTTGTGGGTTGAGAAGTCTGTAAACCACCATAGCTGCCCATGATTCAGTCCTCTGAGGCCTGCTCCAGGGTTGCTGTGGCCTGCACGCCCATGCAGAACTGTGCTCCTCTCCCTGCTCAGAGCAATATACCTTTCTGATCAACCATCCAGGTTATCTTTGGCTAAAAATTTGTTTCACTCTGTCTCTTTGTGGATTCTGCTGCTTTGTAATTTGTTTAGAGCCATTTTTTATAGGTATTTGGAGGGTTTTGGGGGAGAACTCAAGCAAGTCACTGCTTTCACTATGTCATCTTGTCTCCACCCCTTCCAGGCCTTTTTATCCACCCTGTGGATGGATTTTTAATCAATCCCTGATTAATGTGAGGAACCTGAAAGCTGAAACTGCCTCAATTTTTCTGTTTGCTATCTCAGAGTTTATCAGTATCTGGCACAAAATAGTCACTTCAGTACGCTCTTTCCACCCCATTCATTCAAGAGGTTTCTAATATTAAATACAAATAGTACATTGAAGATCATCATCTAGGTTCTTCAGATATCTTTCTATGAACAGGCTGAATTCTTGTCAGAGTTTGAGGCCTCCAGTGTAACTTACCACACAATCTGACCTAATACATCCTGCTCACTAGGCATGTTTCCATATGGACATCAGACACTGAATGAGAAGGTATATCTACTTGAACCAGATCTGTATCCTTGCTGAATATTCTTTCCATGCAGAGGCAAAGTTAACTTTTTTTATTATATGCATGTTTGATTTTATTTCAGTACTGAACCTAAACCACTATGCTAGCCTGAATCAAGCATTGCCTGTAAAAACATTCTTTATTTTGTTTTACCATTAATTAGGTATGGTATGTGTTATTTAGGCTTTTGTATACTAACCTGGGAAACTAACCATCATTTAAAACATTGTTTCCATGGGAAAAATATATATTCTGACTTTTGGAAAATAACTCATTTATAAGTTGGGGGATTGCCTACATAGTCTGCTCTTCATCACCTGTGCTAACAGTAGGAAAATGGTGTGCATAATCCACAGTTGTACAAAAGTAATTTCTATTTTGCTTTGGAATGCATCAGGCTATCATATTTTTCAGCTGAACTGAAAATATATATTGCCTTCACAAACACATTTTGCCTGGGCCAGTCTTAAAACTTAGTTTGCATTCTCCAAGCAACCACAGTGCTTGATGGTGGGAGGTTGGTGAAGCTGCCAGCCTTACATGCAGAGAGACATTATCAAACCAACCTGGGACTCAGCAGTTACAGAACATACAAGTCACACATGGCTAATTGTGACTGTGTGGAGGTCATTTCAAAACTGAAATTTGAAAGAATAAGAATCAGAATCCTCTGTGTGTGTGTGTGTGTGTGTGTTTGTGTGTGTATGTTTAAATCAACTAGGCTTTATCACTTAACTTTCCCAGAAACAAAACAAAGTCTGTGCCTGTGGCTAATCTCCCTTATCTCTTGACAAAGGCAATATGGTTTTGCTCTGGGAAAAACACTAGAATATAGGATATGCCATTCCTGATCAATCCCATAGTTGACATAGTCCCCAATTCTTCTTCTGGAGGCAACATCCCAGGACTCTTTGGAAGGGCATAATTGTCCTCTGTGACATCATCCAACACTTAGCACAGCACCTGGCACATAGTAAGTAGTTAATAAATGTTTGTTGATTGAACTTAAAAAGCTAGTATGTTTTTCCAAATGGCCCTAACTTCTCTTAAGAATATATCCTCAATTAAAGATGTATTGAACCTCTTCTCTGTGCCTAGAACTGAGCTCAGTGATGCTGATAGATGATCCATACATCTGTATAATCCCTTCTAGGACCAATTTTTAACCTGTAGTACTTTCCCACTGTGCGAAATAGTACTTCTGGTATTACTGATCCTAGAAATGAGTATAAAATTACTATTTTTGTTGCCTCCTCTTATGTAAGCCCCTAGTTTCTTTCCACTATAGTTTATCACTTGTAACATGGAGAAATCAGTGCTAACAATCAGTTTTAGGAAACTAATTTTTTAAACTTGTTGTTCTTCAGTCATTCAGTTGTGTCGTACCCTTTGTGACCTTTTAAACCACAGCACACCAAGTCTTCTATCCTTTACTATCTCTCGAAGTTTGTCCAAATTCATGCTCATTGTTCTTATGATACTATCTAGCCATCTCATCCTCTGCCATCCCCTTTTCCTTTTCCCTTCAAATTTTTCCAGCATCAGAGTCTTTTTTTCCAATTAGTACAGTCTTCTCATTATGTGGCCAAAGTATTTGACCTTCCAGTGAATAGACTGAATAATTTCTTTAATATTGACTGCTTTGACCTTCTTGCTGTCCAAGGCATTCTCAAAATTCCTCTCTGGAGCCACAATTTGAAAGAATAGATTCTTTGGCACTCAGTTTTCTTTATAGTCCAACTCTCATAGCCATACCTTGCCACTGGAAAAACCATAGCTCTGACTTTATGGACCTTTGTCAGCAAGGTGATATCTGCTTTTTAGTATGCTGTCCAGATTTGCCCTACTTTTCCTTCCAAGGAGCAAGAGTCTTTCAATTTCATGGCTGCAGTCACCATGTGCAAGTGATCTTTGAGCCCAAGAAAATGCATTTCTTCTCCCTCTCTTTGTCAAGAAGTGATGGGACCAGTTGCCAAGATCTTAGTTTTTTTAATGTTAAGCCTCAACCCAGATTTTACACTCTGCTCATTCACCCTTACCAAGAGACTTCGTAATTCCTCTTCACTTTCTACCATTACAGTGGTATCATCTGCACATCTGAGATTGTTGATACTTCTTCTGGCAACCTTAATTCTGTCTTTTGATTCATCTAGCCTGGCATTTTGCATGAGGTACTCTGCATATAAGTTAATTAAATAAAGTTACAATATACAACCTTATTATACTCCTTTTCTAATCTTAAACCAATCAGCTGTTCCAATGTTCAGTTCTAACTGTTGCTTCTCGGCCCACATACAGGTTCCTCAGGAAACAAGTAAGATGATCTAATACTCCCATCTCTTTGAGGACTGGCCACACATTTAAGGCTTTGGTGTAGTTAATAAAGGAAAAGTACATGGCTTTTTTGTTTTGTTTTTCTGGAACTCCTTTTCTCTTTCCATAATCCAATGAATGTTGGCAATTTGGTCTCTTGTTCCTCTGCTTCTTTGAAAATCAGACCGCTTTTCTGGTAATTCTGATCTAGATGAAGCCTAGTTTGCAAAGTCTCAAGCATAACTTTTGTGACATGTGAAATGAGCATAATCGTTCAGTAATTTAACATACCTTAGCATTTCTGTTCTTTAGGACTGGGATGTAATTTTAGGACTTTTCCAATCCAATGGGCACTGTTGTGTTTTCCAAATTTGCTGGCATATTGAGTATAGCACTTTAACAACATCATCTTTTAGGGTTTTAAATAGGTAAATTAGAATCCTATTACCTCCACTAGTCTTATTGGTAGCAATGCTTCCTAAGGCCCACTTGACTTCATTCTCCTAGATGTCTGCCTCTAGATCAGTAACCACACCATCTGGTGGTTATTAGTCACCAGTTATCTGTAGTGTTAAAATATTTCTTGTATAGTTCTTTTGTGTATTTTTGCTACCTCTTCTTAAACTCTTCTGCTTCTGTTAAATCTCTATCATTTTTATCTTATATCATGCCTACTTTTACATGAAACTTTTCCTTGATATCTCTGATTTTCTTGAAGAGATCTCTTATCTTTATCATTCTATTATTTTCTTATATTTCTTTGCATTGCTCATTTAAGAAAACTTTCTTATTTCTCCTTGCTATTCTCTGGAATTTTATATTGAGTTGTACATATATTTCCCTTTGTCCTTTCCCTTTCCCTTTCCTTCTTTCCTTAGCTATTTGCAAAGCCTCATCAGATAGTCATTTTGCATTCTTGCTCTTCTTTTTCTTTATAATATTTTTGTTGCTGCTTCCTGTATAATATTTTGAACCTCTGTCTGTGGTTTTTTTAGGTACTCTATATACCAGATCTAATCCCTTATATCTACTAATCACCTCCACTGCATATTCATAAGGGATGTTATTTAGGTCATACCTATATAGTCTGATGATTTTCCTCACTTTCTTCGATTTAAGTCTGAATTTTGCAATAAGAAGTTTATGATCTGATTCACAGTCAACTCCAGACTGTACAGAGCTCCTCCACCTTTGGCCACAAAGTATATAATCAATCTGATTTCTATATTGACCATCTGGTAATATCCATGTGTAGAGTTGCCATTTTGGTTATTGAAGAAATGTTTGTTATGACCAGAGAGTTATCTTAAGAAAACTCTATTAGTCTCTCTCCTGCTTCATTTTGCTCTCCAAGGCCAAACTTGCCTGTTATTCTAATTATCTTTTGATTTCCTACTTTTTTTGGTGTTATTTCTAACAGATTTTGTAGGTCTTCATAGAACTGGTCAATTTTGACCTTTTTTGGCAAAGTGGTTGGAGCATAAACTTTTTTTTACTATGAAGTTTAACAGCCTGCAAATCTTTTCCCCTTATGTTCCACTCACTTTTACCCTGGAATGAGGGTAACCTTACAGTCATCAGTTCTTTTCTGGTAAAGGGAAAATATCTCTCACAGTTGGCTTGTCATTCCCCTGAATAATGAAAAGAGACAGTGGCTAGTTGCCACTTGGGAGTTAAAGGGAAAAGATGGAATATGGAAGAGAGAGATGAAGATGAACTGTAGGATTTTTGTTCTATCTGCCTCAGTTATTTCTTGGAGAAAAAGCATCTTACAGCTATGAGCAGGCACAAATGTTGCCATGGATGAACAGCTTTGTAAAACAGGTCCCAGGGGTGCGGATAGCCAAATAATCAATGATTTCTCTGCATTTTCTTACAGAAAGGTTCTTACTCTTGGTCAGTCTTACAATCTTATGGTATTCATCCTCCTATGAAGATTTTTCATTTATGCCCTAGCCTTGCTGAATGCCCTCTCAGGGAGAGAGCAGTGAGATTCTTGGGCCAAACATTAGAAACAAAATGGCCCATTCACACTGAACTTCAGGTGGTACTATAGAAAACTCTGAGTTCTCCTTGGAAAGAGAACTGCTTGTGCAGGGCTCAGGGAAGAAATGAACCTGGAGATTAAGAGGAGTACTCCAAGATTCAAATTTCTTCAACCTTTTCTGAGTGGGAAAAATAAAGATGTGTTTTATTTCTCTCCAGGGACAAGGGAAATGCTGAATTCACATAAGGAAGTAGCAAGCTCAAGGAAAGGGAGCTGGGAAAAGCAGAGAAAATAATCTAGGTAACAGATGTTAAGGTTGTCTACACAAGGAGAATATCATGGAAAACTGAAATAGTCACTTTGATGGTTTTAGACCCAAGCATCCTTACTTCATTATCTGACATGACACAGCTAGACAGTTGGTTGTAGGGGAAAGAGCATTGGATTTGAAATCAGAACATGCAGATTTGAATCTCAGCTCTCCTACTTCCTACTTGAATGATATTAGTTAACTATTGTACCCCTCTAAACTTCAGTTTCCTCATTTCCAAAGTAAATGAGTTGAATAAGGTGATTTTTAAGCTCTAAACGCTAAAAGACAGTTAATAATATTAACTAACATCTATATAGTGCCTTAAGAATTGTGAATTGCTTTTAATATATTATCTCATTTGATCCTTACATCAACCCTGTGAAGAAGATGTTGCTATTATCATTCACATTTTACAGATTAGGAAACTTAAATGAGTTTCCCAGGGTAAGTGCCTGAGGCTGGATTTGAGCTCAAGTCTTCCTGACTCCAAATCTATCTCTCTATCTAATATGCCCCCTTGCTACTCAGAGACCTGGGCCATTTTTAAATTTTTAAGTTAAATTTTATTGCTATCATTTTATATCATCTATAGCTTCCAATCTATCATTCTCCCAGAAAGCAATTCCTTGCTCCCCCTACACCCACCCCATGGGGACATCCCTTTATTTTCTAATTTTAAAAGGTAGAAATACAAAGGATTACACATTGGGAACAATTAGAGTCCTCAAGGATCATTTAGCCAAAGCCTCTCATTTTAGAGAGACGAAAACTTAGGCTAAGGAAAGGGAAATGACTAAGTCAGGGTCACAAGGTCAGTAAGGCAAAGGTAGCCAGCATTAGACCAGGCCTCTCAGGGGACAGGGAGGGGCCAATCTAGGATTATAGTTAAGTCTTCTCTTGGCCTTGGGATGGGTACTGGCTGAGCGCCTAAGAGGGTAGGAGGCAATGATCATTGGTTTGGGAGCTGTCCAATCTGGGAGTGATGTAGACCCCTGACCCCTGGATCTGTCTAGGCCCCAAGTCAGGCAGGAGCTGACCACTGAAGCAGGCAGAACTATCTTCAGTTTCTGTACTGAGTCCTGTCTCCAAGCATGCTGTGAACCTGGGCTGGCCCAGGGGGCCTTTGGGGGCCCTGGTTCTAGAAAGATGCTCTCAACTGCAAGTGAGAGTCTGATTTCTTCTTCTCAGAGTTTTGTATTATCTGGGCATAATCTATATCCTTCTGAGTTGGGAAGTGCCAGCTTGATCTCCTTGGGGAAATCTGGGCCTTTTCCTGCTTGAGTAGATCAAGGGCCATTTCACCTAGGATATTGAGGTGGATAGAAGGGTACACTGTTTCACCAGTTGGGGGTAGAGAGGGTCAAGATTTGTCTGCATCTTATATTCAGAGGTTATAATCAGATCGTTTACTTCCATTTTGGCTGCTGGAAGGGTGGCAGCTCCTCTGTGGTTGGTAGTAGCAGTGGTGGCGGTATTGGCAGAGGGTGTCGGGCCCCCTCTCCACGAGGGCTGCTCCCCTCAATGATGGTAGCAAGGGCCACCTGCCGGTGCAGGATCAAAGCGCGCTCACGTCACATTACACATGAAAATGACTTAGGTTAGAATTCCATTCCTCACTACTACATCCCTCTAGGAGGGCAAGAATTGTTTCTCTGTTTGTTTTTCAATCTTTATCTCTTTCACCCACAATGGCCGGAGCAATAGGGGCTTAATCAATCTTTGCTAAAGAAGTGAGCATGTGAAAAGGGCTGCCAGTGCTCCCCTAACTGGGACTCTCTAAGCTAATGCTACAAGGCCTTTGGTGGGGGATATGAGGATGCTTGTTTGGCTACTGGATGGGCTGGATGGCCTCCTTTGTCCTTTCTAGCTCCAAAGTTTGGAACCCTGAGAATGAATGAAGGGAGGTGCTGGCTGTGATTGACATAAGCGCCCAAGAACTTCACAGGGTTCTTCGATAGGCAGGGAGAGAGGGGGGGGGGGGGAGAGAGGAGGCTGAAAAGGGAAGGGGAAGAGAAGGAGAGACAGGGAGAGAGCACAAGAGAGAGATAGAGAGTGAGAGTCAAAACGGGGAGGGGGGTAAAGGAGGAGGAGGCCAAAGAGAACAGTTCTTTATAGTAATATTTTTTTAGAAAAATAGGGAAACAAAAAATAGTTCAGCAAAACTAATCAAACATATAGCAAAAGTCTGACATTATAAATGCAATGTTTCATACACATAATATCCCACTTCTACAAAGAAGTGGGAAGTACGTTCTCCTATCTCTTGTTTGGGGCCAAGCTTAGTCATTATATTTTTGCCGCATTCAGCCTCAACTGCATTTTTTTTAATCTGCAAAAATATAATTATTATGAGTACTATTTTCTTGTTTCTACTTATTTTGATTTTCTTTAGTTCCTATAAGTCTTTCCATATGTCTCTGTCTTCATCTTAGTCAATGCTTCTTACAACTCAGTAATATTCCAATATATTCATGTATCACAACTTGTTTAACCATTCCCCAACCAATGAAACCTTTTGATATTTCAATATAGAGATGATAGTACCTTATTTCTTTATCTTCCAGAGTTTTTGGCATCAAATAAGACATGTAATAGGTATGAAAGTGCTTTGAAAAACACTAAATGAATGTAAAGGATTCTTTTTAATCTAGATCAGTGGTATCAAATCAAATAGAAACATGGGCCACCAATCCATACCTAAGGATGCTTCTGGACTGAATATTGACTTAGTTTTAAAATTCAATATTATCTATGTTATATTTTTATTTATTTTATTAAATATTTTCCAATTACATTTTAATCTGGTCCAGGTTTCATGTTGGAGTTTGAAAGATGGTCTACAGGCCCTGTCCTTGTCACTTCTGATCTAGACAACTACAAAGGATCCATTGCTTAGGGATGAACTTTAGAAGGGTCAGTGTGTCTAGGCAGGCAGCCTGATCACAACACAAGTCAATCAGCATTAATTAAGCAACTACTACATATTAGATACTTTAAAGACTGATTCCCTCTTCTCTGCCTTTGCCAGATTTCCAAGGTGATATCTTCAGAGCCTTGACTTCCAGATATAGGAGGGTATTTGCTTTGGCACTATGTTAGCAGATAGGGACACAGCTGCCCTAACAGCCATATAATTAAATCTGAGGACCCAAAAATGAGGCCTGGTTGAGAGATGTATCTCTCCTTCTGCTAGGTTCTTGCCCCTTAATGAGCTTTAAATAACATATCAGGCAGAAATTTTAGTTGCTGAGGGTATGAGAGAAACAGGTTAGGTGAATTCCATATTATAGAATCCTAGCACCATCTTGCATTATCACCTATACGGACTACTACAATACCCTAAAATGCTTTCTTTCCTCCATTCTCTCTCCCTTCCCACACAACCTTCATAATCCTTCCAGAATTCATTCTCTCTCTCTCTCTCTCTCCCTCTCTCTCTCTTTATCTTTTGGATAAATTTAGTCATGTTGGTGCTTTAATCAAAAACCTTCATTGTCTCTGTATTGTCTACCAAATACAGTTAAAATCCCTTTGGCTTTCACAATCATGGCCTTTCATAAATTGGTACCAACAAATATTTTCAGTATCTTCCTGTATTATTCTCTTCCACTATACTATACTCCAACCAAACTGAATCACTCGTTACCTTAAATATGTTCTGCCTTCTCCCATCTATGTACCTTAGCTCATGCCAATCCCTATACAGATCAGGTGCTCCCTCCCTTTTGTTTAATTCCTACCCTTCATTGAAAATCCAGCTCTGATTCTATCTCCTCCATGAAGTCATTCCTGATCCTTTTACTGATAAGGGGCAGCTAGATGATACAAGTGGGTAAAACACTGGGCTTGGAGTTAAGAAGACTCATCTTTATGAGTTCAAAACTGGGCTTAGACACTTACTAGCTATGTGACTCTGGGCAAGTCTCTTAACCCTGTTTGCCTCAGTTTCCTCATCTATAAAAAGAGCTGGAGAAGGAAATGGCAAACCACTCCAGTATCTTTGCCAAGAAAACCCCAAATGGGGTCACATGACTGAAAAATGACTGAACATCTACTGGTAATGAACTTCCTTGGACCTTTATCCCAAAACATTTTGATATGCTTATCATATAATATTGTATATTGTTGTTATTGTTAAATGTATTTGTGTCTTTTTCTTTGCTAGATTGTAATTGTCATGAGGTCAGGACATGGGTTGTCTTTTTGTTTTCAATTTTGTTTTTTGTCTTGTATTATGGTATCCTTTCCCTCTAGATCTTAGGGAAAAGAAACCATGTATGGTTTTACATGACATGGCAAAAAACCTAGGGTCATTGATAGAGGGTGCATTTTTTTCTGTTATTTATAGATTCATTTATTTATAGAAGCAGAATGCCTAGCAGGAAGAGAAAAATATATTTGTTTTCTCTCTCTCTCTCTCTCTCTCTCTCTCTCTCTCTCTCTCTCTCTCTCT
>NW_020954641.1:37102507-37134284 GCF_900497805.2 Vombatus ursinus
TCTCTCTCTCTCTCTCTCTCTCTCTCTCTCTCTCTCTCTCTCTCTCTATCTCCTTCCCCAAACAAATACACATACATGCCCCCACTTCCATTTATAACTAAAGGAAGACGTCTTTTAAAGGGTTACATAAAGCAGACTGCTTTCTAACTTGTATGCAGGGAAAATTGTGTGTATCATAGATTACAAATTCCAAGTTGGAAGGGAAGGGATCTCTATAGCCATCTGGTCCAAATTCCTCATTTTATATAGAGAAGGAAACTGAGGCCTAGAGAGGTCAGGTGACTTGGAAAGTTCATTCAGGTAGTAAGTAGAAAGACTTGGAATTTGACATCCTGTATTTTGAATTGATATCCAACATAGATTATACCTATACAAAAGAAAGAATAATAATAATAATACTTGCAGCACCTACCTCACAGGTTTGTTGTAAGAAAAGGGCTTTGAAATCCTTGAAGAGCTATAGAAATGGGAGCTATTATCATTATTACCTTTTATTGCTTCCAAGCACTTAGCCCTATTTTTTAGGCAAATGGCCCTAAGAAGTTCAATGGATAATTAGACCAAAGCTTTTTAAACCAGTGATTATCTCAAAGTCAGAGTCTGCCCATTGCTCCAGTCAGGGTGGGACTGGGTGAAAAGCCACTGAAAAATAAGGAAATTTACTGCAAAAATCATTTTCCCCTTAATTCCCAAAGCTGTTGTCATGTATCAGTCATCTGTGCTGTTTTTTTTTTTATCTCCTCAGTAGCAGATATATTTTTCTGCAAAAGTGATTTCGTTAAAAAAGACTTTTACAGATGCGAGGGAAAATATCACCCCTACACCTATGCTGAACTTGGTGGTAAATTAGACAGAAGTCACTGGAAGTGCAAGACAGTCAGGGTAGACACACATCCTTGGACTGTCACTTGCTAGGATGAAAAACTGTGTACATAGTTCTGTCCCACCTGGCATTTCCCACTCCTTGGAAGCAGCACAGATGGGGATGATAGCAGCAGACGTTCAGAGCTGGTACATTACGTGGGCACAAGCAAGTTAGTAGGGGGGAAAACATCTTTGCACGGTTAGAACAATTCTGCTCCTTTCTTAGGCAATTTCTGGAGCATTGGAAACCATAGCAACTAATATAAATGTAGCCAGTGCATTGTACATTCTCAGTCTGAAACAAAAACCCCTTAATCTATTAAAAAAGAGTTAAAAATAAACACAACTTAGACCATATACACTTCCAGAATCTATATAATCCTCTAAATAAACAAGCTTTGGAAAGTTAAAGGACTTGAGCAGGGAGGAGTTGGGCAGAATCAGACTATAGGTATATCGACTTGGGGAAGAAACTTTTGTTGACTTTCTGTTACATTATAATCCTCCCAATTCAGCATTTTTATGAAGATAGCCTGAAATATCCAGTTTCACAGGCACAGATATTCAATTAGAAGAGAAGGGAAGAGAGAGACTGCTCCTTTGCTGGTCTTTCCTGGGAGAAGGCCAGCAAAGGGATCAATTATTCTTGTTAGTAGGAGGAGAGAGAACAGGTCACACCAGGTCTATGTTGCAGCATGGAAAATTTCTTCTTAAACATTTGAAAAACATCATCAAAATTATTAAATTTCGGAACTAGTTGGGGATGGAATAGCCATTCTTCTCCAGGGATGCTGCAGGCAAAGCACTGGGGGAATTGCTCCAATGACATCTGTCTCACTGAAACAGTGACTTCAAGTCATTCATAAAGATCTTTCCAACAGTTTTTTTTCCCAATTGCCTCTTTGCTCCAACAGCTAGAAAGATGTTTGTGTTCATTGGCTTATAAACCATTTTGTTTTCTCTTTAACTAACCCTTCAGTTACTGGTCTCCAGGCCCACTATAGACCTTCACTACTCAAAATTCCTGCCACATTAGGGTCCTGGCTACTATTAAATGTATTTCATGAATGTCAAACAGAGCAATTGATTTGCCCTAGGTCATTCAGTACAGGAGCTGATCCAGGAATACAGCTTTTAAATTTGGACTCCCACTTTCTACATTTTAACTAAGAGACCACACTCTGTGCCCTACATTGGGAAACAAAACTTAATTCTGGTTTGGAAAAAAAATAGCAGCTAAACCATACACTTGAGAAATTATTTTCACATTATGTTGAAATTTTCACATTCTGAAACAGCCCGTTTCCTACCCTTAATAAGTTTGAGGCTGCTGTGCTCAGCATAATTGGGCACAACTGACTGCGTTCTTTGCCATGGAGTGAAGAAAAATGGAGTTATTATTAGAGCCTGGCACAGGGAACTGCCTGGCCAATGTAAATCTCAGTGTTCAATTGTTTATTGCTTGTGAGTGTTCCCATCATAAGGGCACCTAGGAACTTTCCTCACTAATAGAAGTCTGGAGGTGATGGCTGAGAGAAACAACAGCCACTCTCAAAGTTGATTGGTTAACCCATCTATGGCTTTTGAACTAACAATAGGGATGTCATAACAGAAAGGCTGTCCCATATATAATCAAAAGTTCTAGGGCATAGCTTTTCTAAGATGTGTTGATGGGGTTTAGGGTAAGCAAAGAAGTTGATGAAGTTTGCAAGGAATAGGAATGACAGAAACCACAAAAGTACAATTGCAAGATGTGAAAAAGGTCATGGATAAAACCTTTGGGAACCAGGTCCTCAAAAACAGTGTGATCAATCATAGGATGTTAGGTTTAGGGTCAGAATGAACCTTAGAAGACTTTGAGTTCAAGCTTTTCATCTTATTTATGAGGAAACTGAGGCAGCAAGATATTAAGTGAGTTGTTCAGGGTCTCATACCTATTAAGTACCTGTGGCAAGATTTGAACTCATGTCTTCCTCACTACAACTTTAGGACTCTAGCCTCTACTCCATTCTGTCTCTAAGCAGGAACTTAATCAACAAGGATAAGTTAAGTACTTGCTGTATACTGATCTTTATGCTGGATCCATCACAGTGCTTAGAATTTGGTTGGGAGAAACAACTAAAAATCATTAAATAATAATGAACAATACAAGATAGGATACAGTTAACTTCAAAAGTATGTGGGACAGACTATAACTTCTGTAAGGAGTTTAGAGGAGGAAATGAGAGTAGCAAGGAATAATAAGGTAGGGCTTCTCAGAAGAGGAAGGACTTGAATTGGGGCCTTGAATGATGAGTAGTTGTTGGAAAGGAAGCAGCAGATGAAAAGAGCATTCCAGGTTTTAAGAACCATATTAGCAAAGACACAGAGAAGGAAAGGTGCAGGCTTTATTAATTGGATAATACAGAGATCTGAGGATTTTCTTTAGATATATTGGAAAATAAGGCTGAATAAGGGAAGCAAGAAACAGATTGTAAGAGATCTTAAGACTTACAGGATAGGAAGATATATTGAAAATATTGTGCTTGAATTATCTAGAAATGTATCCTGCATAAAGAATAAACAAATAAAAAACATTTGTTGTATTGTATTAAAGCAAAGAGAACTTCCCTATATTAAGAAAAGCTGTAGTTTCATGAAACTATAGTCAATTTATTGTAATTATTGCTATATTACTTATTCATAGAAAAATATTATCCCTAAGCAAAGCCATGATTAATAGATCTGGGCATCTAAGGTCTCAAATCTGCCTGGTGGAGCATTACATTCTTCCTGTTTAAGCACTGAAACCCCAACTCTCCCTGTTATCTGCTAATATAGATACCTGAGGATGTTCAGAGGGAAGGCACATCCCAGGAGAGAGTAAAGAAACAGAGTCAATGTGAGTAGAAGTCAGGGATGATGGGAAAGGGAAGGGTCATTCTCTTTCCTCTATGACTGTACCCATGGTTGGATTGTGTTTTCTGTGCTCTCATATCTCCACCTTCAAAATTCCTTATCCCTACATATCTCCCCATGGTATGATAGCTATCCAATTTGTTTTAGCCCTCTTACTCCTTATAATCATCTGCCTTTTTTTTTCCTACTATGCCATCTCAAATCCTCCTTCATTGTTAAAAATTCTCCTTCACCATACATTTCTTTTATTCATGTTTCTTCTATCTTATGGTATTCACTGAAATCTGGATTTCTCCTGAAAAATCCATATCTCTTGGCACTCTTCTTTTTGTTAACACATTTTCATTTATTTAGTATTTTATTTTTCCCCAGTTGCACATAAAAACAAATTTTAATATTCGTTTATAAAACATTGAGTTCCAAATTCCCTCCCTTCTACCCTCCCCCACCCTCCCCACACCCTCCTCATTGAGAAGGCAAGCAATTTGATATAGTTTATGCATGTGTAGTTGTGCAAGACATTTCCATAATAGTCACAGTGTGAAAGAAAACTGACAAAAAAAGTCAAGAAAAATAAAGAAAATTTAAAAACTATGCTTCAATTGGTATTCAGACACCATCAGTCCTTTCTCTGGGGATGGATAACATTTTTTATCAGAGTTGTCTTGGACTGTTGTATTGCTGAGAATAGCTAAGGCATTCACAGCTGGTCATCTTACAATATTGCTGTTACTTTGTACACAGTACATTTCACTTAGCATCAGCTCAGGCTCTTCAAGTCTTTCCAGGTTTTTCTGAAAGCACCCTGTTCATCATTTCTTATAGCACAGTAGTATTGAATCATAATTACATACCACAATTTGTTCAGTCGTTCCCCAATTGATGAACATCCCCTCAATTTCCAATTCTTTGCCACCACAGAAAGAGGTGCTATAAATATTTTTGTACATATAGGTCCTTTTCCTTTTTTACCTCTTTTGGAATACAGACCTCGTAGTGGTATTGTTAGGTTAAAGAGTATGCCTGCTTTTATAACCCTTTGGGCATATTCCAAATTGCTCTACAGAATGGTTGAATCAATTCACAACTCCACCAACAGTGCAGTAATGTCTCATTTTTCCCACATCCTTTCCAACATTTATCATTTTCCTTTTCTGTCCTATTAGCCAATATAATAGGTATGAGGTAGCACATCAGGGTTGTTTTAATTTGCATCTCTCCAATCAATAGTGAGTTAGAGCATTTTTCACATGGCTATAGATAATTTTGATTACTTCATCTGAAAACTTCATATCTTTTGATCATTTATCAACTGGAGAATGACTCTTTTTTATAAATTTGACTAATTTCTCTATATTTTTGAGAAATTATGCCTTTATCAGAGAAACTTGCTTCATTTTTTTCACAGTTACTTTTGCTAACGGTATTTCCCTCCATGCTATCCCCTTGCCCTGTTTATTCTATTCTCTCTCTCCTTTCACCCTGTCCCTCCCCAGAAATGCTTTGCTTCTGACTATCTCTCCCCTAATCTGCCCTCCCTTCTATCACCAGACAAGACGGGGTCTTGTATCCCCTTTCCCTCCTACTTTCCTCTAGGGTAGGATAGATTTCTATGCCCAATTGAGTGTGTACGTTATTCCCTCTTTGAGTCCATTCTGATCATTTCCCTTCATTTCTGCCCTCTTACCCTCCATAGTAAAAGCTCTTTCTTGCCTCTTTTATAGGAAATAACTTACCCCATCTACCTCTCCCTTTCTCTTTCTCCCAGTACATTCCTCTCTCACCCCTTAATTTTATTTTTTAGATATCATCCCTTCATATTCAATTCACACCTGTGGCCTCTGTCTATATGTACTCCTTCTATCTGTCTTAATAATGAGAAAGGTGTTTTGAGTTACAAATATCATCTTCCCATATAATGAGAGTAAATAGTTTAACCTTATTAAATCCCTTATTATTTCCTTTTCCCTTTTACTTCTTTTCTATTTAGCTCTGGTCTTTTCATCAAGAATGCTTGAAACTCCTCTATTTCTTTGAATGTCCATTTTTCCCCCTGAAGTATTATATTTAGTTTTTCTGGGTAGGTGATTCTTGGTTTAATCCTAGCTCCTTTGCCCTCTAGAATATCATATTTCAAGCTCTCCAATCCTTTAATGTAAAAGCTACTAAATCTTGTGTTATCCTGACTGTGGCTCCATGATACTTGAATTATTTCTTTCTGGCTGCCTGCAATATTTGCTCCTTGACCTGGGAGTTCTGGAATTTGTTTATAATATTCCTGAATGTTTTCATTTAGAGATCTTTTTTGGGAGGTGATTGGTGGATTCTTTCAATTTCTATTTTATCCTCTGGTTCTAGGATATCGGGGCAGTTTTCCTTGATAACTTCTCGAAAAATAATTTCTAGGCTCTTTTTCTATCATGGTTTTCAGGTAGTCCAATACTTCTTAGATTATCTCTCCTGGATCTATTTTCCAGGTCAGTTGTTTTTCCAATGAACTATTTTACATTGACTTCTATTTTTTCACTCTTTTCATTTAATTTTATTCTTTCTATACTTCTCATAAAGTCATTAGCTTCCATTTGCTCAGTTCTAATTTTTAAGCAATTATTTTCTTCAGGGAGTTTTTGTACCTCCTTTTCCATTTGGTCAATTCAGTTTTTAAGACATTCTTCTCCTCATTTGACTTTTTGTACCTCTTTTACCAATTTTGCTTGGTCTGTTTTTTAAGTTGTCATTTTCTTCAGTATCTTTGTGTGTGTGTGTATGTGTGTGTGTGTCTGTCCTTTTCCAAGCTGTTCACTTGTTTTTCAATATTTTCTTGTATCACTCACATTTCTCATCCCAGTTTCTCCTCTACCTCTCTTACTTGATTTTCAGAATCCTTTTTGAGCTCTTCCATGTCCTGAGACCAATTCATATTTTTCTATGGGCTTTGGATGCAGGTGCTTTGACTTTGTTATCTTCTTCTGAGTGTGTGTTTTGATCTTCCTTATCACCATAGTAACTTTTTATGGTCAGAATTTTTTTTCTGTTGTTTGTTCATTTTCTCAGCCTATTACTTGATTTTTAACTCTTTGTTAAAGTAGGACTCTGCTTCCAGGGTGGACTGTGTACTTTCCCAAGCTTCAGGGGTTTTGTACAGCTATTTTCAGAGATACTTCTAGGAACCTGTAAGTTTTCAGTTCTTTCAAGGTGATATGATCTAAGGAGAGGTGTTTACTCCTCTCCTGGCCTGTGTTCTGGTTTGTGAGTAACCACAAGCACTTTTTTTCTGCCCTGGAACTGTGAGGAGGGTCCCCATTTCACTGTGGCTGCAAGCTCTGTCAGGCTAGTGCATCTCCTCACTCTTGGACTACCACCCAGAACTATGACCCAGATCCAAGTGTGGGCCAAAGCAACAGTGTCCTACCTCAGTGCTAACATAGAGACCCCTATAATCTCCTTCTGACCAGTTGTTCAACCTTTTTACTATCTGTGGATTGAGATTTCCAGCAGCAACTGTTGTCTCTGCTGATTCAGTGACTCCTAAGACCTTCCCCTAGTTTGCTAGGGGCCAGGGTTCTGCTGGTGCACTCTGTGCTGCACTATGCTCCACTCTCACCCAAGAATAATAGACCTTTCCTGTCAACCTTCTAAGTTGTTTCAGGATGGAAAATTGTTTCACTCTCTTCATTGGCTCTGCCACTCTAGAATTTATTTATTTAAAGCATTTGGAGGTGTTTGGGAGAGAGCTCAGATGAGTCCCTGTCTTTACTCTGCCATCTTGGCTCCTTTTCCGTCTTGGCACTCTAAGGCCTCCTGGTCTTTCTCTCACATCCCCTAACATGCAGAGTGAGGACAAAGAGTTGGCATACTTCTGACCTCTATATCCATTTTCAGAGTCCCTCTGTCACCATCACTCAACAACTATGTCTCCCTTTAAAATTACTCCAGCTTATCGATATCTTCCTTGGTTTCATCTATAGACCTCCTGATTCTTGTTTTTGCCTCAATAAGTTCATTATCTTTTTCATATGTCTTTTTTCCACTGCAATCCCTGACCTCTTCAAACAACATGTCCTCACAGTTGACATTACTCATTTTTCTCTCTTTTTTTAAGCTCTCATGATATTTATCTCTAATCAGACTCAACCAGGTAAAAGCCAAGTAAAAGTCATGTGGTTTACCTTAGAAATCATTATTTCTACCCTAATTAAAATTGTCCCACTTATATATCTTAATTATAGCTCTGTTTGTAGGTCAACTTTATTCTGAACTCCAGGATGTCTATCCCACTGCAATAAAATGTATTTTATTAGCCTAATCCATATTAAATGTATATAAATTTAGAGTAAATACACCTTTCAGTGTTAGACAACAACAAACATATTAAAAACCTACCACATGCCTCGGTCAACTACATCTGGGGTATCGTGTTCAGCTCTGGGCACCACAGTTTGGGAATTAGATTGCATCCAGCAAAAAGCAAACAAGATGGGAAAAAAGGCCTTGTGTCCTAGTCATATGAGAACAGGATGAAAGAATTCGGCATCTTTAGGGTAGAGAAGAACAAACTTGGGGGAAACATAATAGCTCTCTCAAATATCTGAAAAATTATCATGTAGAAAACTGATTAGATTTGTTCTGTTTTGCTTCAGAGGGAAGAACCAAAAATGGTAGGTAAAAGTTAGAAGCAAACTCTGACTTGATGTCAGGAAAGATTTCCTAATGAAACTGTGTCAAAATGAAATGAGTGGCTTAAAAAAGTGTTGGTTCCCTTCCCCACCCCCCCAGTCTCCAAAAAGATTGGACAAGCATTTGTCAGGTATGTCATTATGAGGATTCATCTTCAGATATGGGCATTAGGTCCCATCCATTTCTGTCCTATGATTCCATGACACAAGGTACTTTGGTAGATTCTGGGGCTACAAAAACAAAAACAAAGCAGTCTCTCTCTTTTGAAAGCTTACATTCTGGTGAGTGGGTGGGGAGAGAATAATCCATGAACACCAATAAAGTTTAATATGAGGTAAATTAAGGAGGGTTAAAGCATTAATAATTGCTAGGAGGGGTTCAGAGAAGGTTTTATGGACAGGGTGGGGGGTAGGATGGCTTGTATGGTTTCATGGAAACCGAAGATCAAATATTGACTTTGGGAAACAGTTATCAGTCTCTCTAACCTGCTGGAACAGGATGTGATAAAGCTGGAAAATTAATGTAAATTGGAGCCAGATTATGTTGGGTTTTGCATATCTGACTTTAAAGTTTGTATTTGTCTACTAAAGAAAATAAAAAGCAACTGAAGTTTTGTTTTTTTTTTTTTAAACAAAAGTTTACATGATCAGGGAATACTTGTTTAATACCTGTGCCATAAAGAAGATTATTTTGGCAAAGAACATGTATAGAAAATTAAATTAACACGTTGAAAAAATGAATTAGTATATTCTTGTAGTATTTGTGATTTGGATTTATCTATAACAGTTACCCTCTATCGCATAAAAATACAAATTGATTACATATTGTTTCAGATTAACCTAAAGGAGATTTGTTTTTAAATATGGGAAAGGAGAAAGATTTTATATCACAGACTTGCAGAATTTGGAGGTACAGATTAGTGGAAAAAAACACTAGTCTGGGTTCCAAGCTCAGTCTGACAACTGACTAGCAATGTGATGTTGGCAAAATCCATTTAATTTCTTTGTGCTTCATTTACGAAATAAGGAGAATAGTATCCTTATGCTATCCTTTATTTAATGCTCATAACTTTTCAAAGCAATGGAAATTCTGACTAGGACTCTGCTTCTTTTTCCTCACTCCTTCCATGAGCTTCACAAATAAAATTTAAGATTTTTGTTCTTTCTACTCAACCCAATTTTTTCCTGGTGGAAAATCATAGCCAACTTGATGAGAAGATTTCACATCCTTGTGCATTAACAGTGTCATTACATCAGTTTCTTTTTCTTAGGCAGTTTCAGAACTTAAACCTGGGCAAGAATGATTGTTAATTAAATTTTTTTTAAATGTAGGTTTAATCCTTGGTTTAATTTCTTCACTTGATGCAAAATTCAAGCAATATCCATGACCAGAAAGACAGGATGACTGTCATTACAATAGTGTCATCACAATGTTTTTGGATATGTGTAGCCAAGTGGGATTACACTGGATTGGATCTAATTGACTAACCCAATTGAGTCACTTTAAGTGAGCAAAAGGAGAAAACCTTCTGGAATCTCTAATAATTATCTAGGTGTATCAATTTCATCTCAGGCTAAGATTAAATAAATATACCAATTCACCTAGTCTCATTGGTTTACCTGCTTGCTCAATTCCATTCAGTTTCAAGTGAGGACTAGATTAAGGCTGGACAACCAACCAACAAATCAGTCAACAGGCATTTATTAACAGTATTTAATGAGGCACTGTATTGTGGAGGGACAAGTAGGATAAATGAAATATTCTTTACTCACAAGGTGTTTATACTCAATAGAGAAGACTGCTTGTGGTATAGGGTATAGAGAGGATTCTTGTCCAAAATGGACTGAATGGCTCCTTCTAATTTGCATTTTGTGATCATTTTAAGAATAATGTAATCAATATCATCATAATTATGATGGTATTTTAGTCCTAGAAGGAACTTTAGGAAGCATCTAGCTTCATCTCAGTTTTCAATCAATAAATAAACCTATAAATAAACATTTACTAAATGCCAGGATTAAGCTGACATTACTCCTCTATTGCCTTCTATGGTTCAGGCCTATCACCAATGCTCCATTCCTTCACTTAGGGTATAGAGAGAAAGATCAAACTCTTCAAGAGCTCAGATAGATAGATATATCTATCAGTCCAAGGAATGCAGTCTTATAATATAACAGAAATTTGTGTCTAGTTCCAAAATAATCAGGTAACAGCGTATGAAGTCAAGAAGCTTCCCTGCTCCCCCCAAGAAAAAAGCAAATAAGATGTGTCCAGCAGAATATAAATAAGAAACTTGAATATTTGTCTGATGTTACTCAAATAAGAAAATCTATCAATTCAAACATATTTGAAGTTATACAATATTCTTTCATTTCATGTGATCTACCTACCAGCTCAAATAATATTATTATCTCCATTTTATAGATGAACAAATCAAAGTTCAGGTATTTTAAGTGATTTTGTAAAGGTCATTCAGGTTGAGCATAAATTAAAGGTCAAGCATTTTGATTTTGTATGGTCAGCTCAACGGTCAGTTGTGGGAATTGTTATATTGAATTTGGATCAACAAAATTACATTGAAACTTTTCTTGACATTAGTAGAGAATGAACAGAGAAGGCAAACAACTTCTGAGTGATTGCGCTTTTTTGTTATAATCAAAGTGCTTTCTATGACATAAGCTTCTGTCTATCACAAAACCCTCTTTTTTTTTTTTTGGTGAGGCAATTGGCTTTAAGTGACTTGCCCGGGGTCACATAGCTAGTGAGTGTTATGTGTCTGAGGTTGGATTTAAACTCAGGTTCTCCTGACTCCAGGACCAGTGCTCTATCCACTGCACCACCTAGCTGCCCCTAGAAATCCATCTTTTGAGCACAAATATTCACTCAATGATGCTCTTTGGCTGTGAAAAATGAAACAAAAAGCTTTCAAAGATATCAAGTTTACAGATGACTCAAAGGATAGTAGAAAGTTGCAAAGCAATTGTAAATAAGTTGCAATCTATAATAAATGAGTTGTATACAAGCAATGGCATAAAGATATCATCAAGCGTTTACATGACTAGAAAAAGAGGCAGGTTGGTCATGTTGCAAGAGAAAGGGATAATAAGGGGACAGTCATGTGCTGGGGCAATATCCACAGAATAATAAGAGGTCTATAGAAAAAAAAATTATCATGTTGGCTAGATCCTCTGTGGAAAAATTATGAAAGTACCAGGAAAGAAATTGCTTAGGATCAGAAGGCATGGACAAATTAGATATTAAGCATTTATTATGGGTTGTAATTCATGAATGGAAAGTGTGCTACATCAATGAGATCACCAATCCACACAAGAATTGAAGTGTGATAGAAGTCCATTATAATATGGAACAATGGAATATGTATGATTAGATAGAACACAGAGTGAATCAGATCCTATAGAAAACAAGAATTGCATTCATGACATCAGACTTTATGAATAGCAAAGGAAAGCAAAAAGGCAATGCAAATAATATTATTATGCTCACTTTACAAATGAGTACATTGGGGATCAGCGACTGGTAATCTCTGATAAACAGAGATTAAATGACTTGTCCAAAGGCACAGAGTACATGGTAAAATAACTAGGATCAGAACCCAGGTCTTTTGACTCTAAGTCTTTTCCCTATAGTTTGCTATCTCTTCAGCAGGTTGTTAACAGGTTCCACTTTGTTTTTCTAATCTGTAAAATTGGGAAAATAATAGGACCTACCTACCACAGTTGTGAGGATCAAATGAGAAAATATATATAAAATATTATTTAATTGCTACTTCTTATTTTTTAATTCCCTTGTATCACAAAATAATGACAACACTTCACTCACTAAGAAAACTGATAACAAACTCAATATAACTAGATAGTATAGAACTAATTTCTCCTTTCTCTTTAATTCCAAAACCTGATCTATATTCTTAGTTTAATATTGTGAATCTGAACGGAATGTCTGAGAACATCATGTGAGCCACTTGAGAGGTGCAGGTGCGATTTTTATCTGTGATCAGCCACAAGAGACATGCAAATCCCCAAACCTAGTTCACTGCAGGAGATTAAAATTAAAACCCTTGAAGTTCACCTTTTAACATGGCTCCGGATGATCTCATGTCACTGGCAGAAAGGAGTCTTGGCAAACTTACCATAAGATACCATCATCACAGAAGAATTTCTTCATTATGCAACTGATACCGTTTCTAAGAACACAAGGGCATTCTGCAAATGGTTTGCTAACATTGAAAATCTGGGTACAACTGATTTTTTTTTCTCGAATAGACTAAGTCTAGTCAAATTGGCCTTGTTTCTATTCTCCTGTACTTGAAATTCTATCTCCAACCTTTCTGCCTTTGTATAGGCAGTCCCCCACAGCTGAAATTCTTTCCCTCCTTACCTTCATCTCTTGAAATCCTCAATCCCTTCAAGATTTATTCAAATCAAGTGCTACTACCTATGAGATGCCTTTTCTGCTTACCTTCAATTGTTAGTTGGTGTTCCCCTCCTGAAATTATAGTGATGTGCAATCACTTGGGATACAGCAATATAATAGATTATATTGACTTGTCCAATAAAATTTAAAACATTTTTTCCTACTCTAGCCTTCATTATAGCCCATAGGTTTACAATGGAATTTCAATCAGGAGAGCTAGTTGTCAGATCATTGAAGCCTATTTACTTCCACATATTAGATACATTTCTAACCTTTCATAATGTATAGCATTTTGTAAGGTTGAGTTGTATTGAAACTTTATTTGGGAATTTTTACAATTGCAGAAGAATTTATTTCTCAGTATATCACTAAATTCATTAGAATTCATTAGTTCCTCAAAGTGTACAAGGCTTTTAGGTCACTGTAAATAAAAAAAAATCTACCCAAAACATTTTTGGGTGGCTATTTTATAATAATGAAAATGTCCAGATCTTACAGGCTCAGTTGGATTTCCCTTAACAACTGTTTTATTTTTTTTTCTAATGGTTTTAGTTTAGTCTTTCAAAAAGTTAATTTCATCAGATAAAGATTACCTTGTTGCAGTCTTTGGTATTCAGGTCTTTGCATAGTCTTACCTATGACAAGCATTTTTTTTCTTTATAGCTAAGGTTAGCAGTTGTTTATTTAATGATCTTTTTATCATTTTTCCAACTTCAAGAAACCAACATGGCTCTTTAGAGGAATCATAATCCACCACTCCAACTTCTAGGTTCCTCTAAAGTTCTTTGTTTGTTTTTGCATTAATAGTTTGCAAGACTTTCTTTTGGGCTTTGGTGTGACCAATGTTGTTCATCGTGGCATCGAATGATCTTTGAAATACTTTACTTTCTTTCACCAATTACTGCAATATCTCTGAGTCATTGAAGAACTACAACTTTTATGTGTTTCCATATACCAATATCCATTCTTTTTTTAATTTATTTTCAATTAATAGAACCAAACAAGCATTTCCATAGCACAGTATAATATCCATTCTTAAAAACCACTGAGGGGAAAAATACACAGCAAAATATGAAACATGTATGGCATGTACTCGAGCATTTAAATGACAGAAAACAGCAGATAGTGAAACAAGCTCTGTCCAGTATCTAGTCAAGGTCAGACATTCTATGCTGTCTGAGACAGTAGGATTAAACACACATGATCATCACTGTCACAAAACGAAACAATATCAAATTATTCCTTGTCCTAAGTAATTCATATATCACTCTAGTTTGCCTTGATTTTTATGTTTACTTATCTGCATACACTATAAGCTCCCGGCAAGCAGAGATTGATTTTTGTTTGTATGTTTGTTTGTTTTTGTTTTTTGTTTTTTAACTTTGCATTTTCAGAACCTAGTAAAATACCTGACACTTAAGGGGTGCTTAATATACATTTTTAAAAATTAAATTGAACGTAAGTGAATAGGCATTAGGTTTAAGACTCAACAAAATACTACAGACAAGAGTGTTCAAAAGTAATTTTTAACTAATTCAAATCTCTCTTTTCAATGTTCTGTAGTAATAGCTCTGAAATGTAGCCTGTGGAGGCCCAAGTTAAATTTATAGGATATTTATCCCATTTCACTGGCCTATCAGAACCCTATAAAGTTTCATTTGTCTGACAGACCCAGCACTAACCACTCTACCTTATCTCTCCAGTGTCAGCTCCCACCTCATGGTTATTCATCTCCTCTCCATCAGTTATCCAAATCTCACTGCTATCCGCTGCACACTTTTTGTTTATTCCCACCTCAAAATTACTTCATATGCTATTCTTCCTTCACAGACTATTATCATGTCTCTTCTTCACTAAATCCCCTGCCATTTTTCCAAAAACTGCTTAACATTCATGCACATATCTTTTAAATCTCCATGTCCCAAGCAAAGATAGGCATCTGAATGTACCAGTGGCATAGATCCTATAATCCTACTGGTGTAGGGAATTGTCAGGTTTGAAACTTCTGCGGATGTAGGTCAGCAGCTTGTCTGTAACTCAATATTAGATGTCTGGGATGTGGAAAGTACACACACACACACACATATACACACATGCATACACACACACATATATACACAAATACACATACATACACACATATACATATATGTTATTTTGAATGACAATTTCTCTTTCTATTGTTCCTTCTTGAATTTTGTCAGTTTCATATAGAAATGCTGTTGATTTGTTTTGTTTTTTGACGGGGAAGGGGGAGGCCATCAGGGTTAAGTGACTTGCCCGGGATCATACAAATAGTAAGTGTCTGAGGCCAGATATGACCTCAGGTACACCTAACCCTAGGGTTGGTGCTCTATGCTTTGAGCCACCTAGATGCCCCAATGCTATTGTTTTTGAGTATTTGTTTTGTATCCTAGAACTTTGTTGAAATGATTCTCTTAAATAGTATATTTGCTGATACCTTAGGACTTTTTTTGCAAAACACCTTGTTGTTAACAAATAGGGATAGTTTTATTGCCTCTTTCCCTAATATCATACCTTTAATTTTTTTTCTCTTGTCATATTGCTATTACTAACATTTCTAGAAATGTATCAGATAATGACAAAGAGAGTGGGCATCCTGGCTTTACTCATGCATTTGTTGGGAAAGCCTCTAGTACATCTCCTTTATATATAATATTTGATATATATGATTTTATATAGTTACTTTCTATGCTATTAAGAAGACCCTCTATGCCAATATTTTATAGTGTTCTCAGAATAAATAAATGACATATGTTGTCAAAGGCTTTTTCTGCATCATTAAGGTAATCTTATGATTCAGGGTATTTTTGCTTTCAATATGATTATGTTGATTGTTTTCCTAATTTTGGACTGTTCTTGCATTCCTGGTGTTAATCCAATTTGGTCATAATGAATAGTCATACTTCAAAATCTCAGAATTAGGGTTATCTTTAAAATTGTTTCTTTTCCCCTGAATTAGGATGTTATTGTATTTGTTGCTCTTCTTCCTCTGTAAATTTAGTTTTTCACCTTTTCAATTATTTTTGCTCAATATCTCTAAGCTACCCTATTCTCACAGGTTCTCTTCCTCCTTTCCATCAATTCTCTCAGAAAAATATGACAGAGCAAAGTTCTGTTGCTTGTTGCCACAGAATGGTGGGGTGGTGGCCAGGACAGCAGAGTGTGATGGCAGAAAATATTGTTATTTGTCCTTCATTTTCGAGGAGGACAAAGGACATCACAGGGTAATGCCTTGACATGTGCATGAATTGCGTTTAAGTAAGGCAGAGTTGCACAAAGTCTTACTCTCTCTTCCATAGTCATAAAAATCTAGTGGCAAGACAAAAGTCAAGATGACTGGAGATGGCCCAGGATGCAGTGGATGACCTTAGCATCTTCAATGTCTGCCCAGACTCTAAGACCTCCAGAGCACCTACTCCAAATGCCTTCATGGCCATTGGAACAAATTGTTCTCATCTGCCCGTTCCACCAGGGGAAGTCTTTTCATGCTTGGGGGTAGATATCCCCTAACTCACCAAGAGGTTTGGGCCTATTGATTAACCTCAACCTGGTTTAACCTGTCTGCTGAAACAGTGTGTGTATGTGGGTGTGACTGCTGTGCATTGCTACAACTTCTTAAAGTCACAGCTGAGAGTTGAGTGCCAGATGGACACCAAAGGTAGATGAACAGCCCTGAAAAGGGCTTTGCAAGCCCTCACACAAAAGGTGCTAACCCTCCTTGAACATACATAGGGAACATGTAAGGAATTGCTTAGTAGATCCTAGAGTATAAAACTGTGGGTCTTACTATGGAGGTCTGACAGATCATGGATCCTGGTAGGTTGGAAGCTAGTGTGTAATTGTATTAGGGATTAGGAATTAGCTTTCCTGCTGTTAATTCATCAGATTGCTGCTTATTAGTGTTCTTGATGTCTTAGCTTAAGTAGATAGCTATAATTCATTGATGTCTTACAAATAATTCTATTTTGGAGAGGTTTGAGAGGTCTTGAGAATCAAAGAAAGTGTCTAGACCACTATCTTGTTATTCATATGGTGCAGTACTCCCCTCCTGCCCTTTTCACTCTTGCATCAATTGCAACACACAAAGCTCTAGATTTGTGAATTGTCCTTCCGTTTTCTAAGTTGACATAAATTGATTCTAATTACTTCACTAAACAATACCATTACTCAAACTTTGCCCCCTCACCCTATCTATTTACTTCAAAATTAGTTTCAGCTATAATTCATTGCTTAATTTAGAGATTTGTACTATGTGAGTTGAGTAGATTCTGTTCTATCTCTTCATGTAAATCAAAATTACAGACTGTGTTTTACATTTACTTTTTATTTTTTTTTTTTGGAAGGGGGCAAAGTGGAGTAGCGCATAAGTTACTGAATTTGAAGCCAGTTCTGTGTTGAAATTTTGCCTCTTGACATGCATGACTCTGAACAAACCACTTAATTTTTTTTGAGCCTCAAGTAATTCCCTAAGATTATAAATTAAATACAGGTTTAATTCTGCATAGGTGAAGGGAGTTTCCCCACTGACGAAATCACAGATCCCCAAGGTATCATTATTTCTTCCGCTGCTATGTACACAATGGATAAACATAGATCTTTTCAATGATGTTCTGGAAGGATGTATCAAGCATCTCTCTAGCCACAGAACAAGCCAGAATATGGATGAATTTGTGAAACAAGGGAGCCAATTCTAGATTTGCTGCTGTAACTACTCTTCAAAAGCTTTCCATGTGTTTACTTTCCCACAAACTCAGCCATGCCTAATTTTGCATTTCTTCTGCTTGTGAATCATGGCTTATACATTGAATGATATTATCTTATTTGTGACAGAAGCCAGCACAACAGATGGTATGGTCTTGTGTCAACAACATTTTAAAAATGCAATATATATAGATATAGATATAGATATAGATATAGTCATTTAGATGTTTGCTGTGTATACCCATTGTTTCATTAATTCTGTAACTGTAGCCCCAAATGCATAATTTCACTGTGGAAAACACTGAAACATCCTCATAAGCATCATTATTCACAATGAGTCAAGTCAGCTTGTATTTCTTGAGTACCCAACACTATAGTAGATACTAGGTACTATGGGGGTTACAGAAAATTATAAGATTTTATTCCTGTCCTTAAGAAATTTGCTATCTTAGTATATAGATAAGATAGATAACAAATTATACAAGGAGAAGAGGGAATGCTTTGGTGGAATTTTGATTTTATCATTCTGAATACTTGTTCCACTGAGGTAGATTGACATCCACCTAAGACTTTCAATTATGTGTGTTTTCAAATAGATTTTCCACAGTGGATCTGTCCAATGAACTGGAGGCCATTTACTGGCCCATTTATATTGTTTTGGGGATGCTGAACTATTATTTAGTATCTTTTGTAGTAGTAGTGATAATAAATATTTATATAGTGAATTAGAGATGAAGGTCATGGTAACATCATGAAGGAGGTTGGGTTCACATTGGGTCTTGAAGGAGAGGTAGGATTCAGAGCCATTGAAACAGGAGGAAGATTCAGATGAATGAAAATGTCTGAACAAAGCCAAGGAGATAAAAATGAACATGGCTTGTGTTAGAACAGTAATGAATTAGACTGACTAGAACAGAGAAATAGCGAAACAGAAACCTGCATAGTTAAGGAGAACCCATCTGAAGAAGGATTTTGAATAATTAGTTGAAGAATTTGAACTTCATATGAGAAGCAAGAGATTTTCACCCTATAATAAATCTTCATAAGCATAGTAATATCGCAAAGGCCATGTTTTACACAGATGAGCTGAAGAAAGGAGAGCCCAAGCATAGAGAAATCAGTTCAGACGGTATCCTAGTAATTGAGGCATGAGACGATGATTCAAAAGTATGGCACTACCTATGACTTCTGAAATATATATGATTTAAATTTCTGTTTTAAAGAATCTTTATTCAGTTTGAAGTTATTAGTGGATTTCTTTATGAGTTAGCAATAGGAAGTATTTTTTTAAGTTTATCTAGTTAAAAACAGTACAATAAACACAATGATGTAAGTGAAAAATAAATAGACAGATCTGAAACAATGCTCTGCAATTATAATGACAAACACTGGCACCAAAGAACAAATAAAAATGTATTTTCTTGCTTTCTTTGTAGAAGTAGGGGACTATGGGTACAAACCATTACATAGAGTGTTAGGCTTGGTAGATATATTGGTCAGTTTTGTTGGACTACTTCATTCTTTCTTTTTTCATGATTTGTTGTGAGGCATAGTTTACTGGATAGGGGAAGGGTGGTTGTATTTGGAAAGTTATTTAAAACAAAATAGAGAAATACATTTCAAGGTGTATCTGCCTATTCACAGAAAAGCCAGTTCAATCTGATGTCAAGATGCATAGCAGTATGGAAAAATGCTTTATTACTAAAATGTTACCTTATTTGTTATCTCCACAGGAGGTACAGAAAACACCAAGAAAGATGGGCATACTACATTACCATAATCATAATCCGTCTTCTAATTAAATACAATATATTAATATCAATGATCATTCACCATTCTTTAATTACGTATAACATAATGAGAAATACTAAGGCATAGTGGGTAGCAAACTGCCTTTGGAGTTAGGAAGATATAGATTCAAGTCCTCCTATTAAAATATACTAGTAGCGTAAACGTGTAAAAATCACTTAACCTCTAAGTGCACCAAGACAATTTTATCTTTCACATAGTTGAAGATGAATTGCTGATTTGGAGGAATTTCCACAGTTCAAGTTCCCTAGGTCAATGAGATCATGTGTCTTGACAAAAACTGTTAGTACCATAATCATTGAGAGTGGTAAAGGAGTTTAGAGACTACTTCAACCTCATTTTAAAATGGAGGAAACTGAAGAGAATTTAAATGACTTGCCTAAGGCCACACAGACAATAATCACCTCCATAAATCTTTTCTCCCCTATGATTGGAGGGCTATAGGAATAGCAAACTCCTCCCAAAGCCTTCCTTTATAGAGGGTGGAAATCAAACTTCCAGCTCACTTCATTCTGCTTCTGTTCCCCTGCCTGGTTTTCACTCCTCTGTACAAGATGCCCTGGGTATCCCCAGTGTCTCCCTTCCCCTTTTCCTGCTACCTTTGGTGTAGTCTTCCCCCGCCCCCATCAGATTGTAAGATCCTTGAGAGCAGAAACTATATTTCATTTCCTCAATTGTATCTCCAGTTCTTAACACAATTCCTGCTACACAGTAGGTACTTAATAAAGGTTTGTTGATTCGAATTGAAATAGCAGAATCAGGATTCAAACCCAATACATCTTATGCTAAATCCATACTCACCACTCTGTAACACCTTATCACACCAAGGAATTTAAGCATGCTTACCATAGCAATCTCAGAAAGTCAGTTGTGATTTTAAGATTTAGAGTTAGAAAGGTTCATAGAGGTGATTAAGACCCACCTTCTCATTTTACAGATGAGGAAAATGATTCTCTGAGAACTGAAGTAGTTTATCAAACATTACGCAAGTAGGGATAGAATGATGGCAATGATAATATTTTATCTTTATCGTGCTTTAGAATTTAAGTTACATCTACTACAGAAAATAAAATAAAAATAGCAATCAGTTCAGGGATCACAAGTAAAAGACACAGACCCAATTGGAAACTTATCAGTGAAATCCTAAATAATGAGTAGATCAGAAAACAATTCATAGAAACAATGAGTATGTGAAAAAATATAATTATGAAACAATAGGCCCAAAATCTGTAGGATGCAGCTAAAGCAGTCCTCAGGGGGAATATCATATCCCTAGAAACATGCATTAACAAATTAGAAAAAGAGATAATTAATGACTGAAAATGCATTTTAAAAATCAGAAAACAAAAATATTAAGCAAATCTAAGATAAAGACAAATGAGATATTAAAATAGATGAGAGAAAACAATATAGAAATGATAATCAGAATTTGTAAAGCACTTTCCTCACTAATCTATGAGGTAAGTAGTGAATCTTTTTATAAACAGAGAAACCTAGATTTGCATGAGTTAAGGAACTTGCTCAAACTCCTGTGGACTTGGACACAATTAGACCAGTGCCACAGAACAGGGGCTCAAAGTGTCCTTTCCATTATAGCCAGGTGGCCTTGCTAATTACCTTAAACTCAATTATCCTCCCTCCCAAAAATCACTTGATCCTACATTCAGAAGATATGCTTCTCTCAAATATTTTGTATTCCTTCTATATGTTCAAGATTTTTTCTTCAGATCTCTGATTTTATTGCTATAGGGTGTCCTGCTAAGGCATTTTGTTTATCAAAACGAAGTGGTACTTCCTCTACAACTTACAGTTTTAGAGATTTGCTGGAGACAGAGAGAGGTTAAATGATTCACCCAGGGTTAAACTGCCAACATGTGCCAGAGGTGATACAGAAACCTAAGGACCAGCTTTTTAGCCATTATTCCATTATCCCTCTCCAATCATCTAAGAGAATCATTTTTTTTATTCACTTCTGTGTTTATTTTGTGGTCTTTTGTTACCTCAGGTTTCTCTTTTGCCATTCTAATAAACCAGCAAGGATTATATGGTGCTGGTAAGGAGGCAGTCAGGGTTCTCAGTCCCCTTTCTTCAACTCTCCCAATTTATTTTTTCGTTGCCTGCACTACTTCTCTTCTCGTGTGTAACTTTTTCTCCAGCTACTTCCTTAGACCTTTCTTCCTACCCACCTGTAACAATGGTTTTCCTCTCAAACTAAACCCAAGAAAAATTGTGGAGGTTACACCACCATTTCTAATTGGCCTACAGCAATCGTCTACAGCAATTGTCATCAGACTACTACTAGAGATTCATGGCCACTTTTTTTTGTATGGCCCCAACCTAAGAATGATTTTTTTTTTACATTTTAAAAAAATATAATAAATTTTTGTTTAAATACAATAAACTTCTAAGCAGGCTATTGAGAACTATTGTTAATCATGGAAAGCCCCTGGATAAAGAGACTCCAGCTTCTTCTTTTCTGTTGTTGCTGTTGATTTTTGGTCTTTTTTTCTGAATTCTTTTTAACAAATCCAGTCTAAGTGACTAGGGCTACTTGAAAAACACCCTGTTGGAAAAGCAGCTGAGGAATGAAAAATAGAAGTAGAACTAATCTTGGCATCTTGGCACCTTACTATCCAATCTATCCTGCCCATTGGGCAGCTTTGTGAATGGAACTGTGATAACTTTGCAAAGGGGAGTGGGGAAGCTAAAACTAAAAACCTAGAATTTTTCGAAAACAACTGTGAGACCAAATATAAATGCCAAACACTCTCTAATGGGTAAACTGACAGTCAATCAGTGCATATCAATTTATTAAATACCTACTACGCGCTTGGCACTGATGCCCAAAGCATTAGGATTACAAAGAGAAGGCAAAAGATATCTGTTATTGAGAAACTCACAATCTAATGGAGGAGACAACAGACAAATAATAATGTACCAAAACGTTATATATGGGATAAATAGGAAATAGCCAAGAGAGGAAAGACTCTGGAATTAAGAAGGATTGGAAAGGGCTTCTGGTAGAAAATAAAATTTTAGCTGGGATTGGAAGGAAGCCAAGAAAGCCAGGAGATAGAAGTGATGATGGAGTATTCCAGGCATGAGGGACAGACAGGGAAAAAGCCCAGGGCCAAGAGATGGGGTTTCTTAATAGAGGAACAGCAAGGAGGCCAGTGTCACTGGCTCAATTATTTCCAACTCTATAGAATAAGAGTTCTTGGATCCATCTCTGCTAGTTTTATCAGTTTTTACACATTTACTCTCTACACAGTCCCTCTTTTTCAATAACGCCAATACTAGCTTGAGGGAGGAAACAAATTATATCCAAGAAGGAAGCATTTATGGAATTCTATGGCGAGATAGAACCCTATGCTCACCCTAAGAGTAGTCTTAAATAGCAACCTCAATCTTTGACATACATATAGATACACACATGTACATACATATATACATACACATACACATACACATACACATATACATATACATATACATGTACATACTATCACACTGCTCAAAATAGTGGTAATCCAACCCAGTATTCACTGTTTGGTTGAGACACTGAGTTCGTCCATACTCTATTCTCTTCTAGATCTCAAGATGCTTGGAATTAAATTTGCCTCTATATAGCATCTAAAGTATATCACAAAAGCATTTGGAAGAGAAAAAGAAAAACTGCTCATTGCCAATCTCATCATGATGTATACTAAACTTCAGGGTCAGGGATATGATCAGATAATTCATTTGAGCTATTCAAATGAAAACTAATTGAACATTTTATTTGGGAGAAAAATAATGGTGAGTAGTGAACATTTGAGGTCAACACATAAATCATTTTGTAAAAAGACATCTATCTAAAGGGGTTCAAAAAGTTAGAGTTAATAGATAAGCTCATCATTTATCTTTCAGCAGAGAGAAAAAGAAACACTTTTCAACATTCTTTTCTTTAATAAAACTAACTAATGGGAGATTAATAAGATTCAACTAGTGCAATATCAATGTCGATTGAGTCTTAAAAGCATTCTTATTGGTCAAGATGCACATTGTGATTTGTTTTCAATATTTTCTTAACAGAAGATGCTATGAAAGATGATGTTTCACTTCATTGTTTACATCAAAAAAAAACTTTAACTTGATGTGGAGAAACAACGAAATATAGTGAGTGAATAACTAGATAAATGTATCTGAAGTGAAACTCTCCCTCAATTAAGATCAAGTGGATGGTGGAATGGTCAGCCTGTCTGAAGACATAAGCAATTCAAATCTGAAAGTTCTTGGATTGGAACTGTGAAACAAAGGACTAATTACTACTACAGACTTGCATAATTTTTTATTCACAGCTGTCTAATTTTCATATGCCAGGTCTTAGACCCTGATATCTAATCCTTTCATCCTGTGGCAGAAAAAGGAATGAATTATTATAGACCATGCAGGGTAAAGAGCAGCTAGGTGGCTCAGTGGATAGAGTGCCAGCCCTGGAATCAGGAAGACTTAAGGTCAAATCCAGCCTCAGATACTTACTAACTGTGTGACCCTGGGCTTTAACCCTATTTGCCTTAGTTTTCTCACCTGTAAAATGACCTGGAGAAGGAAAAAGCAAACCACTCTAGTATCTTAATCAAGAAAAACTCCAAATGTGAACACAATGAGTAAGACATGACTAATGGACAAAAAAAAAAAAATTCAGGACAGTAAAGTGATTAAGTAGATAGAGTGCTGGGCCTGGAGTCAGGAAGACTTAACTCTGCGAGTTCAAATCTGGCCTCAGACACTAGCTATGTGACCCTGAGCAAATCACTTAAGTTTGCCTCATTTCCTCATCTGTAAAATGAGCTGGAGAATGACATGGCAAACCACGCTACTATCTCTGCCAAGAAACCCCAAATGGGGTTATGAAGAGGCAGACATGATTGAAAAACAATTTAACAATTTAGAGGCAGCCAGTGGCTCAATGGATAGATCACTGGGCCTGGACTCAGGAAGACTTTGAGTTCAAGTCCAGCCTCAGACACTTCTTAGCTGTTTGACCCTGGGCAAGTCATTTACCTCTGTTTGCCTGACAAAATGGATCCACTAGCGAAGGAAATGGCAAACCATTCCAGTATCCTTGCCAAGAAAACCCCATATGGGGTCACAAAGAGTTGGACACAATGGAAATGACTGAACAACAACAACAATGCAAAGTGAGTCTGTCTTAATAAAGTAAGGTGGGTACTTTCTGACAGAAAGGTGATGAACTCAACACACAGCTTTAAGACACATACACATATTACACATGTGTGTATGCATATGTATATGTTGTATATGGCCAATGAAGGAATTTGTTTTTCTTGACTATGTATATCTTTTACAAAGGTTTTGGCTTTTCTTTCTTTCCTTATTTTTTTTATTTAATTTTTTGGTGAGGGCAATTGGGGTTAAGTGACTTGCCCAGAGTCACACAGCTAATGAATGTTATGTGTCTGAGGCAAGATTTTAATTCAGGTCCTCCTGAATCCAGAGCTGGCTCTCTGTCAACTGTGTCACCTAACTGCCCCATTTTTTTTAGGTAATTGGGATTAAGTGAGTAGCACAGGGCCACAGAGGTTTTGGTTTTTCTTTTTCAAGAAGAGAGAAGGGAGAGAAAATATTTTTTATTAATTAAAAAAGTTAAATTAAATTTTAAAAATAAAGTGAGTAAACTCAGGAGGATAATAGGATACCAGAATTGGATCATGTTAAAGGTTATCTAAGCCAACTTCCCACACTATGACAGATGGATATTTAGCTTCCAATGACAAAGAGATCTCAATGCCTTTCAATGCATGCCATTCCATTGTTGGATACATCTAATTGATCTTAGCTGTCTCTCTCTCTCTCTCTCTCTCTTTCTCTCTCCCTGTCTCTGTGTGTGTGTCTCTGTATATCTATCTGTCTCTGTCTCTGTCTCTATCTCTGTCTCTGTCTCTGTCCCTCTCTCTCTCTCCCCTTCTCTGACAACTTAACTCTTTAGCCTTCAGGTCAGATCCTTGGATTTGGTTCAAAGTCTACTAAAACTCTTGCTTAATCAATAGTTTGTTCTCAGGTGTTGCTATTCATACCATACTTCATTAGACTATGACCCTAAGATCTAATTTACCTATTGTAGAAGTCATTTAGAATAAAGGCTTATACAATGTAGAAGAATTCATGCCATAGTAAACACAGTATTGTAACCCTTCCTTTGGAAGTCATATCCAAATCTCTCATCTTGTTAGGTTATATATCACAAATTCATCTTCTTGGGTGTTAGATGAGCTACTTTCAAATGCCAAAATAGAACTTAGGCTATTTCTTTATAATTTGGTTTAAGGTCTAAGATCTACTTCCCTTAAACTCCTCTATATCTTATAGTTCATCTACATGACATGATGGCCAATCCAGTCAATTTATTGAGAAAAGCAGCCAAAATTACTTTTGAGGAGCATTGCATAAAGCAAAGAGTCAATTGCTTGTTGTCACATTGATTCATTTTTTTATTCATTAATTTAGAAACATTAATTTAACACTCATCCCTTGACAGACCCAGTGCTAGACATTGAGAGGAATGAAGGCAAATAAGACATGTCTCAGTTGTCCAAGACTTTAATTGTTTCCATGCCCAGTAGATACTGTTTTAGTTTCTTAATTTGTATTGCAATCATTTGGGAAATGTTTTGCTGATTCAGCCTTCCACAGAGACCTCATGCCTTGCCTATTTTGTGCTTATTTTCAAGAATGACTGGCCAGAATGATGTATTCTCAATAACAGTCCTTTAACAACAATGGCATTTTTGACAGCTGATCCAACCAATTGAATCATAGAATCACAAAATTTTGGAGCTGGAAAGTACTTTTGCTATCATCTAATCCAGGGGTTGGTATTGATTATTACATTTTAAATAAAGTTTTATAGTATATAAAAATGAAAAAAAATATTTTCTCTCAGGCAGTATAAAAACAGGTGGTTCTTGCTCAGTAGCCCTGATCTAGTCTAATTCACCTTTCCCATGCTCCACAGACATCTTCCCATCAATAGCATCCACAAGAGACAAGACACAATGATACATGGTGTAAAAAGTTTTGTGTTTAAATTAGAAGTGACCTGTACTTGTAATCATAAAATTTTATTTACTAAAGGCCCACCTTAATCCTCTAAGAATTTATGCAACAGTACTTCCTAGACCCAAGTGTGTACTTCCAAAGTGAAGATGAACTAGGCAACACTAGGCCAATCATATTTATGAACCCAGAGTTGTTTTCAGTGATCATGTAAATCAACCTTGGATCCATCTCTGCACATCATAATATTTGCTAAAACTTATTTCACTTCAGCATCCTTTTGAGCTTTGAAAAAAAAAAGGCAACTTAGAAATCTGTAACACGGGATTAATCAAGAAAATATTCATTAATTATCACTGTATACCAGGCATTGTGCTAATAGCTATGGATAAAAAGAAAAAAATATGGAAAATTATCTGCCCTCAAAGGGCTTAAATTCTATCCATTGGCAGCTAGATGATGCAGTAAAGTGCTGGATTTGGAACCAAGAAGACCTGAGTTTGAATCCTGACTCAGATGCTTAACTGTTTGTTCCTAGACAAAGTCATTTCACCTCTTGCACTCAGCTTCCTTTTTCTTATCTATAAAATAGAGATAATAACAGCAACCACCTCACAGGGTTGTTGTAAGGATTTAATGAAATAACATATGCAAAGCACTTTTCAAACTTCAAAGCACTATATAAATGCTAGCTATTATTTGTATTAGTTTTACTATTTTTATTACCATCACCATCAAATGTTGGGATATAAAGGAGAGTTAGACTATGTCTACATTGCCACTGCAGCTTGAATATTCTAAGTAATGACATATTTCTCTTCCTCATAAGCAGCAGGACTGACATCTTTAGTCTCTATTAGTAATACAGATGAGTCATCACAAATTGGACAGGGAAGAATATTTCAATCACATATAATAAATTATTTGTGTACAGGCAATATCCTATTCTGTTAAATAACTGTTGGTTTTATAGATAATACAATACTTCCTATTTATATCCATGAATGATAAGGATTGACTTGGATCTGAGTTCCATGAGAATGTATAGCAAATTAAATCATAGATAGAAACTGTCAAACCTGTAGTTTAGTGTTAAGCACACCACAGGTAGAAGTTATACTGAATCCTTCATTGACTTACTGTCATTATCTTTCCATCTTTTCATTATCTTAACATCAAGTCAATTGAAGAAGACAGAACAATGGCTATCTTTGGGAATTCATCATTACGAGTATTATCTAAATGCAATGACTGTCATTTTTTCACCCCCAAGTTAAGCTTCACAAAATGTATCCAGAGCAAATAGCAAAAAAAAAAAAATCAATTTTCCAAGACAAATTCAGTTCATAACAGAAGAGAAAAAGAGCATAGGATATAAGAAAGCTACATCCCTATTAGCTCCTTGTGATGCCATTGACAATACTGTCCATTAGGTCTTCTTAGTAAAGATACTAGAGTCATTTGCCATTTCCTTCTCCAGTGGATTAAGGCAAATAGAGATTAAGTGACTTGCCCAGAATCACAGAGCTAGTGAGGTTGAATTTGAATTCAGGTCTTCCTGACTCCAAGACAAACACTTTATCCACTGAGCCATCTAGATGCTTCCCTTTTTATTTTAGCCAATTATTATTCTTACTAAGCTAAGTTCTGTTGTTTCTAATTTGATGAAAGAGCATAAGTGCTGTTTGTGCTTCTAAAATTTGTTACTATAGGGCAAAGCTCCTGTTACACCATCTTAGTTTTTGCACTGGTGCAAAGGGAAGCAGCTAGATGAATTCCCATAATCTCACAATGTCTCCTCATCTTTATCCTTTTAAGGAATTTGGTATTTATCTTGATGATTGCTCTAACTAGGCAATCGCCTGAGTGAATGAGCACAGATGATTTTAAAACAACTATAGTTATATGTCCATAACTAGAATTTTCCTACATGGTCAGGTTAGAATGCATGTTTCTTGAGAGCAGACATTATCTCAGTTTTGTCTTAGTGCTTTGTACATATTAGGTACTTAATAAATGTTTGTGAATTCATCGTCAAAAATATTTGCTGAATTTGGATATATTTACATGTATGTGTAAATACATATATTACATAGTATTGTACCTATATGTGAGATAAATTATTATTTCTCTTTTATATTAATAACCAATTATTGAATTAGGGCTAAAGTTTTCCCTCCTTCTATTTCTTCATTCTCTGTAGGCTATTCAGGCATCTTTTGAAGGGCCGGGCCAATAAAGAGATAAAATCTTGGTCAGATGCACCCCACTGGGAAAGTTTAGATCTGACCAAAAGGTAGAAAAATTTTAGTTTAGGTCAATTGGTGGATTCCAGACCATTGTGTTTTAGTCAGACAGATATGGGAAGAAGTGGATTCTCCTTTTTGTCTAGATTACTATAAGTGCAGTGATATGTTTACAGATAAGTCTCTGTGACCAAGACTGAGTGATCAGAGACACTTAGTGATCAGTCCTTCAGACTCTCAGTAGAATAAGCCCATCTCTCATTATATAATTGTTCTCTTATTACTTGTTAACCAATCAAAGTTGATTTCCACCCTGAGGAACACCCACCCTTCCAAGGGCATATAAGTATTGAGTGGAATCCATGAGGGGTCTTTGGCATTTGAGAGTACCACTGACTCCTTTTATGAACTATCTGCTAACATAATTAATAAAATTATTAATTACACAGAAACCATATCTCTTCAAACTTTGTATGTTTGTGTGTGTGTACATGTGTGTGTGTGCACGCTTGCACGCATGTGCGTGTGTGCATATCTGTATAAGACACACTATGCTAGATGCTGGAGATACAAAGACAAAGCATGAAGTAGTCCCTACTCTTAATGAGCTAACATTCTACTATAATTGACCTAATATCTATACAGATGAGTAAATACAAGTGTGTCAAGAAGGGTCCCTTGTATGGTAATTGTGAGAAAGGACATTGACAAGTAAGAAATGCTGTTAAATCAGGTGTTCATAGTAACAACTCACATTTGTAACATGCATTGCAGGACACAAAGAGCTTTTCTAGCAACAATGCTTTGAGTTAGGTAATAAAATTATTATGCACATTTTCACTGAGGAGAAAAATGAGGTTTAGTGGGACTATCTGTACGTCTATGAACATGTTATAGCAATGGACATGACGGAAACATTTGTGTCTGTGTTCCCAGTGCCATCAAAACCCCATGGATGGGTTATGGTAAACTAAAATCACAAAATTTTTTGGTCACATCATACTCTGCCACTTGCATGTAGCTACAACCTGTGAAAGTTTAAGGGATGTGGAAAAATCCTGAAATATCCCTGGTTTGGGTGCTGCTACAGAAATTTCCACAGGAGGACTAATAGAAAAGACTGATTCTAGTTTTCATGTAAATAACACAGCTGTAATGAGTTAGTATCTTCAAAACCAAAAGATTTATTTATACAATCTTATTTTGCATGTAAAATATTAGATATGGTTATGTTGGTACAATATTTACAGATCTCCATGTCTTCTTTTGGAAGGATGAAAAGCAAATTGATTAGAACAATATGGGACCTTCATTAAGTCCTACTCACGTGTTAGGTTTATATGTGTTTGTTTTGATTTGCTCTCTGCCATCATTGCATTTTCCTTCAATGATAAATGGCACTCAATCATTAGTTAATAATTATCTCTTCAGTGAGGAGGGTGGGAAACAAGAATTTTTATTATTATTATTTTTTTTAAGTTAGGACAACTGGTTCAGAATTTCACATGAGGCATCAACCTGGGCACATTTGTCTCCTCCATAGTTATTTCTCTATTCATCCCAAACCTCATCTGAATAGATAATAAACCACTTCATGAACAGATGTGCCACTTATTCATCTAGTTCTGTAATGATAATGAAGAAAATTTAATCTGGAGTGTCTATGGAAGATGATCTAAAAGCCAGATTGATATGAATAATAAAAACTCCATTGAAATTTCAAGCCCCACATGAAAAGGAGATCATTAAGTACTTGACAATGCTGCCTTTGATATAGTCCAATAGTGGATAAAAACAACCACCTCTTGGGTCCTGGACTCCACATGGAGCTATGCTTCCTACAGATGTAAATGTTCTAAATTGCTTTTACTTTAAAGGAGCATAAAGGAAAAATTCTCTTACAGCTGGAAGCAACATCTGACATTGCAAAACGTTGCAAATATGTTAGAAAGGATGGATAGTTCAGATACATTCAAGGTGAGCAAGGGGAAAAAAACAACCCTGTGTAGCTTAACATTTGTGGGAGAAATAATCAAATTGAGACTAACACAGAAAATGGTATAAAATGATCTCTTGGGGGTTAACAATTAGCTTAAAATCTGCTATACTTTTGAACTTAGTTTTATACCCACCCATTAGTTGCTCCCAACATAACAAGCAGAAGGTCTACATGGCCAGGAGGCAGTTGTATATTTTCTGAGAAGTACCAAGCATAGTTTTGTTGGATGGGTTAGGTGACATTCATGGCTCCTACCTATCTTAGCATCCTTTCCAGAGGTTTAGGAACTCAAGGACTGATGCTCTCATCTGTTACAGACTTAATGTATACCCTCTCACTTTACCTACCTCAGGGAGCTGAAATTTCCTTATTTGGAAACTTAAAGATAAAACTACCAGCTTATATCCTAAAGCTCAGGGCCAGCATTGTTCAATTTTCCATAGTTATATTATAGATTTTTTGTTGATTATTGCCTTATAGAGGTTGGAATAGACATCTGTGAATTAAGTGAGACCAAATGAGATAATGTGTAAATGCTTTGTAAAATGTAAAATTCTGTATAAATGTCAGTTATAATTATTTACATAATTCTATATTACTGAGAGTGGGGTACGGAAAAGCAATGGATTTTTTACTTTTATATAATGGTGATAGTGTTACTATACTTGAAATAAATCAGTATACTTTCTGAACTAATGTAGACTGTAGTTCTTCCATGCCTTAGAATATGATGCTTCCATTAATTGCCATGGACAAACATGGGAATTTATTTCACTGGACTATGAACCCTTATTGTGAGGTTTTTTGCTTTGTTTTTAACAGTTCTGTTGTGAGTGGGAGAAGTGGGAGGGAGAGATAATAAACACTTGTAAAAGTAATTTCAAAAAATTTTTAAACTGCACAGAAGAGAATAGAAGGTATTCAGAGGAAAACACAAATAGGATAGCTTTGAAAGTAAAATGTATAACTTTTTAAAAAAGAAAAATGTACCTAATAGAGATATGTGACTTCAGAAATATTCTCTCTCTCTCCCTCTCTCTCTCTCTCTCTCTCTCTCTCTCTCTCA
>NW_020954641.1:37134384-37159346 GCF_900497805.2 Vombatus ursinus
CTCTCTCTCTCTCTCTGTCTGTCTGTCTCTCCTCCCACCCCTTTATTTCCTGCCTTTCTCTCTGTTTTTGTCTCTCATCTACTGAGATGACCTCTCTGTGTTCAAATTCAGGTTTTAAAAAAATTAAAAATATGAATTATCATGGTTAAAAAAAAGCTATAACCTGGTGGCCATTTCTTTGGAGATGAACATCTCCAAACTTAATTCATCTAGTTCCAGAAGAAATCCACTTCCAACCCACACTTGACGTCTTTCTTATCTTTCTAGCTTGGTAGGACCTTCTGAAGCTAGTGCTTTTCAGGCACAGTTTGTGAGAATCCAGTAACATTTCAATGTATGCTTTTGTGGTAGGTCTTTAGTGCAGATCATTTAAAAAGTCAATGAAAAGTACTTTGAGGGAAGAGCAAATAATTATTTTTAAAAGTTCATATGGTCAGAGCTATAAATGATAATTCTAGCATGTGAACCAAGTCTCAAGCAGGCCATGGGAACTGGCAAGAGGGGAGGGGAGAGAATAAGTCTGGCATCAAATATATAACCAATAATGTGTGTGGTTGAGGTACATTAGAAACAGAGGTTATAAGACTTGAGGAGGCTGACTAACTAACTAGAAGATCAGAGTATTTGAAAAAATTGGGTTGGAGAAAAAAAAAATGTGAGCCCATTAGATGGCACAGGATCTGAATTGGTTGGAGTTAACATTAAAGGAGGAGAGATGATTGATGAGTGATGGTGGCAGAATTTGAAAGTAGAAGTTAAGAATGAGTTGTGTGAAAACTCCTGGCCTTGTGTGTGAGGGAGTTTCAAAGAAGCAGCCAGCCTTGGAAAAAATGCCAATAAATGTGATGTTCTCTTTAGAAGAAAGCTAGATTTCAGTGAGTGTGGAACAATAGCCATGTGGTTAAAGGAAGAGGTCTAATTCTAGGATCATTGATTTAAAGCTATTGGGATCTTGGAGGTTATCTAGTCCAATAATCCTATTTTATAGATCAGGAATCTGAGGACCTGAGCAATGAAGTGACTTTCCTATTGTCACACAAGCAGTCAGTCAAAGGCAGGATTTGTACTCAGATCTTCTAATTAAATACAGCAATCAAAACCCTGTGGTGCAATGAAAGAAGATTCTCAGAAGGTAGAGTGGAAAGTGAAGGGAGCAAAGGCCTGGGGAAGGGTAGGGCTGAGTTTCCAGTGGAGGTGGTGGGAAGAATTGTGCTCCATTGGCCAATGAGGACAGAGGTGGATGACCTTTAAAGATTACCTAGAATAACAAAGTTTATGAAGAATCGCATCAGAGTAACTTTTTCATTTTTAGGGGTTTTCATGATTGTTAGAGTATCAAAAGATCTGATAGTCCTCTGAACACTCATAGTACTTTGTATGTAGGGGGGTTAAGAGGCCCAAATGTGATCATGTAACCCACTTTGCAAACCTTAATGTGCTATATAAATGTAAGTTATTATTATTATTAGCCTAAAGTCACCATGCCCCCAGTTTGATGATGACTTTATTCACTGAGCTTTCTATTGTACTCCTGCTGAACTCAAAACACGTTTATAAAGGAACACAGGAGTGTGCTGGTAAATGTTTGACAACCAAGCTGGATTTTGGGAGGGGGGAGGTGTATGCATACACACCTTAAAATTTAATCTATATTATTAACACTTTCTTAAGTCTAGAAATCAACAAAACAATAAATCAAGTCACAATTTGTAGATATTGCCAATTTCTGAAGTGCAAATGCTTATACCAACAATTTAACCATTGACTCCCACAGATTCTTTAGAGTTGATTCCAGCATACCCTGCTTCAATGCACTTATATTCTATTTTATATCATAATTATTTTATATATATATATAATTATTATATAATTATATATATAATTATTTCATATTATAATTTTCATGAACCTGTCCTCTCCTCTATTAAATTACAAACTCTCAAAGGCAGGGACCATTTCTAATTTGTCTATGTTACTTCCTCATTGGCCTAGTATGCAGCTTAGTATATTACTTAACTTTGGCAACTTGTTGGATTCCTGATTTAATCAGGGTGATTGACTTTAAATTCCTGGGGAGTAGAAAGTGTTAGATTTTTGTTTTTGTGTTCCTAGTTCCTAGCACATATCCTATTCCATAGTTAGGGCTTAATAAATGTTTGTTGATTATAAATGTTCCTTCTACTAATGTAAATAATAGCCCTTCCATGCATTCTCATCTTGTGCAGTTCTCAGTGCCTTCCCTTCCCTTGAGAGCTTTAGGATAATGGATCTAGAAATGGAAGGGACCTCTGAGGCATATGGGTCAACACGGTTATTTTAAAGATGAGGAAACTGAGGCCCAGTAAGTTTAAGTGACTTGTACAAAGCCATGTAGGTCAGTATCATAGTTAGGTTTTGTACTTAAGTTCTCTGACTACTCAGTGTTCTTGTCCTTGTACTCCCTTCCTCATTTTCTTTTGGTATTTCAGGAGTCACAGTATTTAGAGTTGAAACAAACTTCAGAGGTCACCTGGCCCAATTCTCCATTTTAAAAATGGAGGAAATTGAGACATAGAGAGTTTCATTAACTTACTCAAGGCCACACCAACTCCAATCCACCCTCTACTTAGGCACCAAAATTAATTTCCCAAAAGGAGTCTGACCATATTACTTCCCTGTTCAATAAATTCTAGTGACTTTTTATTGCCTCTAGGAACTAATATAAATACCTTTGGTTGGTAATTTAAAAGTCCTTCACAATCTGGCCCTTCCAGCTCCATTGTTCATTATCCCCTTTCCCACACCATACCATCTAGCCAAACTGGATTCCTGCCTATTCTTCTCACAAGACACTCCATCTCTCGTCTCTGTTCCTTTGCATTGGTCATCTCCCATACTTGGAATATACTCTTGTTTCCTCATTTCTCCCCTTTAAAGTAAAATCCTGCACTTCTTTCAAGAGTTAGCTCAGTCACAGTCTTCTACATGAAGCATTTCCTGAACCTCCCAAACTACTTGGTACTTATTTTTTTTAATTATATTCTCACAGACACTCAACAAGTATTTAGTAAATGTGTACTATATGCCAGGAACTTCTCATTTCTTCCTGTTATAAAATGTAAGCCCTTTGAGGTCAGGGGCTATTTCATTTTTGTTTTTCCAGCACTATTTCTAGCACTCAACACACAGCGGTAATCACATAGTAACTGATTAGTTGATGCTTATTTATTGATTGATTAAATACTAGCATCCAGATTTGAGCCAAGGTCGTTTGACTCCAAATTCAATGCTCTTTCCAATAAGTCACTAAGACTATCTATCTTTTTTTTTCTCATTCTTATTATATGATAGGTTTACCTTGGTTTCACCTTGACTATTCACATAGTTAAGAATGTATATACTATGTCACTCTTAAAAATAAATCTTCCTTGATCACAAGCTTCAGCATATTTATGTCTGCCAAGTATTTCACTTAATTTTTTTAAAAATATTCTTTTATTGCAAACTTAATCATCAAAAACCAACATCCTAATATATAAAGAACAACAAAAGGGTTATATAAGAAACCATGGTTTGAAACTGTGTATTAAGTTTAACAAGGTTTATACAAAATTGCTGTTTCTTTGTGTCCCTCTGAACTTCATTGTTTGTTTTCTTCTGTCAAGTACCTTTTCATTGAACTTTGAATTTTCTGTAACTTTAATTCTTCCAAGATTGTATAGTGTTGCCATTACACAGATAGGCCTTTGTAATAACAAGCAGATTGAGATCACCTGTATTTCTAAAATTCATAATATCCAAAATAAATCAGTCCGAACTATTCCTATTCAATTCTGGAACCTATATACTCTCCAAGTTGTTTAGTTAGGTTCAAAATGCACACATTGATGGATTGAATGTACTACCTATCTGTATGATATATACATAGTTTGTTTTCCATTCACCTTGCTTTTTTTTAATGTGAAGTCAGATTAATCTCTTTTTCATTGTTGAGCATTTCATGAATCAGGTTTTCTTTTATGAAGAGTTGTGATGCAATTAGTAAAGCAATATTTGCAAATAGGAACACTTCACCTATTGAAAGAATTCCTTCTTTTGTTTGGACTTCAAACAAAAAATCTTCCATGACAGTGATGAAAATATCTGGCTAGTATATTTCCCTATTTATTGCCTCTGTTAGTAATTCTAAGCAGAGAATTGAATCAAGTTAAATCTGCAGCCATATGTACAATACAATAGCATACCATTTTCCGTCAGTGTCATTCAAAGACAGTAATTTTTTCTTAACTTGGAAATTAGCCACAGCTGAAATATATTTGGAAAAGGTGAGACTAGCACCACACATTAAGGTTCAAAAAGACTGTGAAAAGTGTATTGACTATGGAGCCAGAGGAAATGAGTTCAAGTCATGTCTCTGCTCTTTACTACCTGTGTGACCTTGGACAAGTCATTTAGTCTTTTCAGCCTCAGTTTCCTCAACTGTAAAATAAGAAGGTTGAACTATTGTATCTCAGGGGTTAACTTCCAGATATAGCCACATGATCCTATGATGCTATGAGGTTCAGAAGGACAAATTGTGTACAGAATTTTTGCTCAAGCTCAAGATAATTGGATAGATAGTGGTGATTTGATTATATATCCAAAGGTACATAATCAAACAATGAACCTACCCCACAATAATTTATCTTCATAAAACTGGTCAGTAGTAAGAAGACAAGTGCCTTGTCATCTCCTTCACCACTTTTCATTTTGTTCTGTTTCTAAGAAACTCTGCAGCACATGTAAACACACACTACATATGAACTCCAGGAGGTAAGCAGTCCTGACTCAAACTTCTGAACAATGGAATTGAACAAAAGCTAAATGGGCTTCTTCCAGTAAGTTCCTTTTTTAGTGTGGGATGATTCTGAAGCTCCTTTTTACCCCTAAAATTCTATGATACTGTGTTTTGTTTTGTTTTGTTTGACTCAGGGACAGTGTGGATGAGACTATTTTAGATTCAAGAACTGCCAAATGGAGGTAACTCCTTTTCTGAATGCATGGATCTAAGATTAAGGAGTCCCCCATACACATTGATAGGCAGGTCAGAAAAGAAGGCATACCCAGATTTCTGCTTTGTTTTGGCAATTTATGAATCCACCAGTTGTTTTTGACTATTTCTATCAATGCTTTCTGAGTCACTACCACCACCACGCTGAGAGATATGATTATTAATAACCAATGATTTGGGCAGATCCCGAGTCCCCCCTTTTTTTCTAAAGTCCAGGTTATAAAAAGGTCAGTCTCTTGAAAGATATTGCTGATAATGAGATTGGACTGTATTTCTTGTTCAGACCCCACCCAAGTAGAGTAGCCATTGTGTTCAGGTTTAGGCAGGTCATACATTCTTGGAATAGATTGCCCAAGACTGGGAGTGGTCTGGTTAAAGAGACAAGTTTCTCCTTCCAAGGGTGACATGATATCACTCTCAGTCCCTCACCAAACACCTAATCGTAAAAGCCCCTTTCGGTTTGTTTGTTTGTTTTTTTTTTGAGTGGACAAACTAGGCCATCTTTTGCCTCATTTCTTACCTAGCCTTAATTCACTGAATGGGTGTTGCTTCAGACAAACTGAGATCTGTGAAAGACCTCAGCTTAAAAAGGCCAAGGTCTCCCACTACATCTAGGGTCATCTCCAGTAGTCCTGACCTATGTCTTGCCACTGAACTCAGATGACCCTGGAGGAGAGAGTGAAGCTGATAGCTTTGCACAGCCCTGCCTCACTTAAATCCAATTCACTTGCAAGTCAATGCATTGCCCTCCTGATGTCATTGGTCCTCTGAGAATGAAGGACAAATAGTAACAACAAATAATAACAACACTCTTCAAAGAGTATATGAATTGTGAGCCTGCTGCCATCATTGGTCTAAAAGAGACAGCCATATGATCATACTTTTATTAATAACGTGCTAGCTTTATTAATAAAATTGTTAAATTACTTGAAACTGTTTTGCAAACTTTTATAACCATTACAACCCCACTGTCTCCCATTGTTGCATGAAATGAGGAGAAACTGAGGCTGACTAAGTCACATCATTGCACCCCTTTATTGGAGACATGTACATGTTTAGCTTTGCCCCAGATATATTATATCTTTTCTCCCTAGACTGAGTCTCTCTTTCTCACCCAAGCTGAATGCACAGCAGCTTCTCATTGGTCTTATCTCAATACTTATTGGCACAGAAGCTTTAATCTTCTCTGTTTTTCTAACCTGGATCAGTTCACTCCTCCTTATACAGTCTGATTCTCCTGTCCTAGGTTATCGCCATATTTGTGATGGAATTAGCATAGACACCTAATCAGCTTTAGCTTCACAGCACATCAGAACACCCAAAATCAAGCTGTCCACCAGCCTCAGCCTCACCAGCAGCAGGGATCTCAGGCATGTGCCACCACACCCAGGAGTGTATTCTTTCTTATACAAGCAATCTGCCCCCTCAAGTAATTAGAATAAAACTGTATTAGAATGCCTAACAAAATCCAGTACATAAGAAGAGAAAGCATAACAGATATAAAGATAACATAGTTTTCTTTGGTGCATCCCAGGACAGGAAAAAGCCTGAAGAAAAAATGTATGCCTTTCTGTATAACATCTTATTTAAAAAATATTTTAAACAAAAGCTGTAGTAACTGGTTAAGAACAATTTTTCAAAAAAGGTACAGAATTCGAATTTGGGGTCAGAGGATTTAGATTAAAATACTGACTCTGCTACTTGCTACCTTTGTTACCTTACGTAAGTCATTTCACTTCCTCTGAATCTAGGTTTCCTCATCTATAAAATGAAGGGGTTGGATTAGATGAATTCTAAAGTCAGTTCTATCTCAAAACTTTGCTGCCCCTTCCAGCAAATACTATTCCCAGAATCAGGGAGGTCTTTTACTCACATTCTCTGTATTGAGTAAAGCAGAGAAAAGACCTCGTCATACCATTCAAGAGACAACAAGGATCATTGGGCTCCTGATATCATACCAACTCAGTGTGAAGGCTTGTCAGTCATTTGACAAGCATTTATTAAGGTACTTTGCTAAGTGCCGTGGATACAAAGAAACAAAATCAGTCCCTCCTTTCAAAGAGCTTACATTCTTTTGCTTTTTTTTTCTTTTTGGTAGATATTGAGTCTTTATTTTTTTTATTAATAACCTCATTGGTGTATATGCCAAGCAATGGAATCTTTGAGTCAAAGGGCATGGATATTTTAGCCACTTTATTTGCATAATTCCAGATTGCTTCCTAGAGTGTTTATACTAATGGACAGCTGCACCAGCAATACTCTACTTTAGCATGCCTATCTTTCCACAACCCCTCTAATTATTCCTGTCTTTTGTAATTTTTGCCAATTTGCTGTGTGTGTGGTAAAAACCTACGATTTTTAAAAATTTGCATTTCTCTGATTACTAGACATTTGGAACATTCTTACATATGGTTGTTAATACTTTGCATTGCTTTTTTGAAAACATTCATTTTTTCTTTATTTTGAGTTCCAAATTCTCTCACCCCTCCAGCTTTTCCTCCACCCATTGAGAAGGCAAGCAATATGATACCCATTGTACATGTGAAGTCATATATCATATACTTCCATATTAGCCATGTTTAAAAAAAAAAGAAAAAGAAAGTGGAAGAAAATATGCTTCAATCTACACTCAGGGTTAATCAGTTATATCTCTGGAGGTGGATAACAGTTTTCATCAAGAGTCCTTTGGAATTGTCATGGATCATTGTATTGGTCAGAGTAACTGAGTCTTTCACAATTGATCATTAATATAATATTGGTATTACCATGTAAAGTGTTTTCATTGTTCTGCTCAATTCCTTTTGCCTCAGTTTGTATGAATGTTTTCCAGGTTTTTCTGAACCTGCCCCTCTTTGTCATTTCTTATAGCACAGTAGTATTCCATCATAATCATAGATCACAACTTATTCATCCATTCCCCAACTGATGAGTATCCCTTCAATTTCCAATTCTTTGCTACTACAAAAGAGAAGGTGCTTACATTCTGATGGTGGAGGTGATGTGTAAATAAGTAGTTACATACAACATACATACAGAGTAGATGAAAGTTATTATCTGAGGGGAAGGTACTAGTAAGAGTGAACCAAAGAACCAAAAAAAGGCATCCTTCAGAAAGAGGGATTAGAATTGTCCTGAAAGAAGCCAGAGGAAAAAACACTGAGAAACTGAGGTAAGGAGGAAAAAACATTCTGGTCATGGGAGACAGTCAGTGAAAAGGCGTGGAGATGGAAAGCTGTAAACAGGTAAATAGGCTGGTGTAGATGGATTGTAAAGTGAGTTGTTGCTGAGTCATTTCAGTTGTGTCTGACTCTTTGTGATCCCATTTGGTTTTCTTGGCAAAAATACTGAAGTTGTTTGTCATTTCTTTCTCCAGGTCATTTTACAGATGAGGAAACTGAGGCAAACAAGGTTAAGTGACTTGCCTAGGACCACCCAACTACTAAGTATCTGAGGCCAGATTTGAACTCAGAAAGATGAGTCTTTGTGACTCCAATGAGTTGAGGGAAGTAAAAAAAAAAATTAGAAGCCTGGAAAGGTACAAAGAAGTCACATTATAAAGAATTTTAAATGACAAACACAAGAGTTTATATCAGTTTTATCTCTTATCTTTAAAGGTGTCTTTCCCTAGTTACATGATATAAGAGACACAGCAGGATATTGGGTTGAGGGGTAAGCCATTGCCAGAATCCAAACAGACCTCAAACACTGGGCTTTCTATTTGGGTAAATGCTCCCTGATTTTAGGGATTTCAGGGCCAAAAATACGTCCCTAAATTGTTGGAAAATATTCCTCTTGGACCCATGCCATAAGATGCCTAAGAACTTTACAGTTTCAGCAAAGCCCTAGATCTTAGATTGATTCACAGACCCAAGTCATACCCCAAGGACTGCCAGTAATGAATCTGGGACCTTCTTTACCACCTCAGAATCAGGGCCCATGAAAATGTTGTTAATAATGTAATGGAAACTTTGAAACCATCAAACTGTCAAAATCTCATTGGATCAAATTATAGCCCAAGGCAGGGGGCTGTGGTAGTACTCCAAGGGCAGGACTTTGAAAGTATAATAAAACTCTTCCTCTGTAAGGAAAAAGCAAACTGTGCCTCATTATTATCAGTGGAAAAGAACCCAAAAAGGCCTCCTGATATTTGGTGGTGAGTGGAGATTGAAAGCATTGACTCTATCGAAGACCGTATAACCGCTTCTAGGATGCTACCTGGTTTGTTCAAGAAAGATGATCATGCCGGGATTGACCAGAAGCTACGCAACGAGGTGGTGAAGTGCATAGAGTACCGTATTTGGAGTCAGGAAGCTGTGTTCAAATCTCAGGTCAGGTACTTACTTACTATCTATGTGACCTCATATAAACCACTTAACCCTTGGCCTCAGCTTCTTCTCCTGTAAAATGAGGATAATAATAGCACATACCCTATAGGAGTGCTGTGAGGATCAACTGAAATAACATAGATAAAATGCTTTGCAAACCTTAGAGAATTATATAAATATTATTATTGCTATTAGCTCAGTATTTGTCAAGATCACATAATTAATCATGATGTCACCTATTTTCTTAACAATCCACACGTGAGGAATTGAAGGGAGTATAGTGACTATCATTATTGTTGTTTCCTATAGGTCTTTAATGTTTCCCTTATTTCTACAACACTGACAGGTGGCAGTGATTAATATTTACATGTTTTGCCAGAAGGGGCAAATCAATAGGGTCTCATTTCCACAGTGTCTGATTGAATAGAGGGAGACAGCTTTGTCACTTGGTGATATAAGCAGAGAACATTATTGGAAATTATCACTGGGCTTCTGATAGTTTTGTTGAATCAGATCCCATGGTTCTTTCTGAGTGTAATTTTATCCACCCTCATTATAGTTTATGGTGCCTCCTGGAAAGTGGGAGATGTTCCCTTCAAACACCAGCTGAGACAGGTCCTAGTCTTCCAAGAATTGTCACATCCTCTAAGCAAAGGATCATGAGAAATATTGTCCTACTAGTTCCTGTACAGTATTTTTTTTTAATTGAACATGCTCTTCTATAAAACCTGTTCTTGCCTCAAGAACTGCAATGTACCATTAAGCACTTTTTCACTCTGGCCAGGCCAGCTGTAAAAGCCCACAACTTTGTGATGTGTGCCCATAGATAATAACACGAAGAATCCAACTAGGTCTGTAGGAAAACAGCACAAAATTGACAGAGACATGACAGATACCTTCAAGGCAGCCTGTAAAAGTGCATTTTGACTTGTCACATTAAGTGTTTTCTTCAAATCAATAAACAATTAATTGACACAATGGAAGCTTATATGTTCTACACATTTTAGTAATTACTTGAGTGACCCTAAAGATGTGACCCTTGTAGAATTTTTCCTTAAAAAGCCTACTTCGACTTAGGAACTAAAATTGGAAAAGATCCCTGAAACTAGCTAGTTTAAATTTCTCTTTACATTTTAAAATCAAAATTTCCTTTTCTATTATGAATCAAAGAAACATCAACACAATCATTCTAATATCCAAAGATGAACAAAAAAAGTTTCCTATGAAATCATAGACTTATGTTGCTTTTTAAGGATATGTTAAATTTAATAATGTAGTAATATATATATATATATGTTTGTGCTTATTCACCTCTAAACATTTTTCTTCTGTAAATTATTTTATTAATTATCTTTTTTTATTTATTTTTCAACTTTGCCACTCCTAATAATTCCCTTTCCCCCCCTCCATTAGAAATCTTCCCTTTTGATACAGAAGTATAGAAAAGTAATAAATCATTATTTTTTTCTAGGTCTGAAAATGTATTCTTTATTCATTACTTCTCCGCCAATATGGGAGGGCATGCTTCATTAGTCTTCTGAAGTTGTGATTGGTCCACAACATTAGCTAGAGTTCTATTATTTTTCAAAGACATATTTCTTTATCTTATTTTGGTGATTATATAAGATTTTCTCCTGGCTCTGTTCATTTCACTCTGTTCATTTCTCAAGTCTCTCTGAATCCTTTGTAGTCATCATTTTTTATGGTATAATTATATTCCATCACATTTTTAGTAAGTGTGCTCTATGCTCAGTTTCTCAGAATCAGCCTGCTAACCCTCCTCTTTGAAGGGGATCTTACTTGAAAGGTAGGGTAATTCTTTATTGATAAATGTTTGAGACCATATTCTCAGTGTGTTTCCCAAACACACACTGTTAGGTTCCAGTGACTGACTAGCATCCCAATTCCATTTAATTAAGTAACATCAATTAGTTTTTACAAATAAATATTTACTTCAAAGATATAGCAATAACAAAAAATTCAAGTATTTCCCCCCAACATTTCAAGGGCATGATCTCTTTATACAACTTTCTTCTTGGGGGAGAGTGGACTCAGATTTAGCACAGTTTTGATAAATCATTCATTGTTTCCCCCAAGTTCTCATCTAAATTTGTCATTGTTGCTGGGTGAGTCTTCATTCCAGCTACCACTGAGCTAGATCCCTAAAATTGTTCCTTGCTAATTAGAGCATAGTTCTAATTCTCAAGAATTCTAGGATGACTGTAAAAGAGCTTGGATTTAACTCATGAATACCTAGACCACTGGACCCTAGTGTTCCAAAATCCTCAAATCCTGGGCCCCAGACTCTCAGGTTCTTGGAAGCTTGCTCTTTAATCTTTGAAAACTCATACTAACTGGTTGGAGCTTCTAGATGAATCTTTTTCACCTAAAATGAAATAACAAATGCCAAAGCAGGCAAATAACTGAGATCAATATTCATGGGCCTACATGAGGCCTCAGAGGAAGAAGGACTGACACCTCTCCTCTTTCAATATTTTCGCTCACCAGAAACCATCAGTAAAGGAATTAAGTCAAAAGCAGAGAACAATCAAGACAGAAATATAAAAAATAACGGCCAAGGCTTTGTATGATCAGATAGTACCTTTTGAAGGCACTCCCAGTTCTAGTTGCACATTTCCAGGCTTTTATAATTTTGCCTCAATTCATTCTCTCTCTCTCTCTTTCTCTTTCTCTCTCTCTCTCTCTCTCTCTCTCTCTCTCTCTCTCTCTCTCTCTCTCTCATATTTCAGATATATGTGCATTTGGAGATTATTGTGACATATAGTGTAATATGTTAGTCTAAACTTAATTTCTGCCAGGTTGCTTTCTGGTTTTCCTTTGGCTCCAATAGTTAGTTTCCCTAGGTTTATCCATACTATGCTACTATATTTAATTAGTTCTGCTTTGTAGCACTGATCAATTTAAAAAAATATTTTAACTAGTACTAAATAGTTTTGATTATTGTTGTTTTTTAATGTAATTTAAGGTTTGAAATGCTGTTACCTCCTCCTTTCTTCTTATTTTTTTGATTATCATCTTTGAAATTCTGATCTTTTTGTTTCTCCACATGAATTCCATTGTCCTGGATTAAAAATAAAAAAAAAATTGAGAAAATAACTTTTGTATATATTGGTCCTCCTTCCATTTTTATCCTTGAATGCCCTTGGGTGATTATGCTAGATCCAGCAAATTATCTGGGTTGAAGAGGGTTTTCTTGTGTTAAGTGAAGTTTTCCAGATATCTTTTTTGTGAATGATGTTATATTGATTGCATCAATGCACAGAGTATTTATGAGCTTTTTTGGGTGATTTCTGTAACAGCTCCAAGGATTTTTGGCTTGACTGTCCTCTCAGGAGAGACCAACTAGATAAAGAATGTCGATTGCCCAGATTTCAACATGTAGTTGGAAAGCCTTGTCTAACAGTATGTATATCAGGAACAGACAGTACATATGGATAATGAACTAGGTCAAAGGTGAAAAAGAAAATAAAAGTGAGCTAGATTACTTTCTAGAAATTATGGGTCTCTTTAATTTATCTCAAGCTTCCCATGAAAACAATAGCCTATCTTCTTAATACCAACATTTTGCCATAGTCACTATTTGGCAATGAGACATGGAACATCATAGGCTCTGAAGAAATAAAAATGAAAGTAGCACAGGGAGCAAAGGAGAAGGGTGTTTGAGCAGGCTGAATCACACAACCAATGAGTAACTCCTATGAAGAACAGAAGTAAAACATTAAATATGACAGGATGAGAGGGTATGTTGGTTTTGTCACATGAGCAAGGGATATCAAGTAAATAGCTAATGTGCCCCATGCATACCCTCACAAACCTGCAAGAAAAGGAAGAAGGTCTCTAGGACATTGGGTGGACTTCCTGGGGGAAACGTTTAAGAAAATATGGGCGAGAGTCACCAAGAAGGGCAAATATGACTGAAATGGAATCTGCGTCATTAGAGGGAACTCCCAAATTGATAAGTTAAAATCCATTTGAATATTGAATTTTTAAACTTTGATAGAACTCTCCCAGAAATCCATCTGGATATGTCCTCCCATCCCCAATGGTATTTTATTGTTTTGTCTTTGCAATTAGATTTATTTAAGCTATCATACTGCTAAGTTATTCTCATAGGACTGCTCCCTCATTTGCCTTCCCTTCACCAAGTTATTTGAATTAATTTAAATTGTTATTTTTTCTTTCATTTATTTATTTCAATCAATAAGCATTTAGAGTTTTCTTTGTCAATCTCAATGAACATTAAGCACCTACTACACACTAAGCTAAGACCTGGGAATACAAAGATAAAAGCAAAACAGTTGCTGACTTGAGATCCTGACATCCTAATGGGGGCAGCAACATGTATATAAATAGATGCATGCAGAGTATGGTAAGGTAAACTTTGGGGTGGGGAGAATTTTTTGGGAGAGAAGATTCTAGTAACTGTGAGGACAGGAAAAGTCCTCCTACAGAAAATGGAGCTTGAGTTAAATCTTGAAGGAAGTCAGAGATGCTAAGTTGTGGAGGTAAGGATCCAGAGTATGCTAGGCAAGCCAAACAGTCAGGGTAAAGGCATGGAGATGGTCATATGTAAGTAAAAGCAAGAATATCAGTTTGGCTGGATTGTCGAGTGAGTAGAGGGTAGCAATGTAAAATAAATCAGAAGAGGAAAGATGAGACCAAGTTGGAAAGAGCTTCAAATGGCAAACAAAGGAGATTATATTTGATATTGGAGGTAATAAGAAGTATATTGAGCAGGGGGTGTGACACATAGAAAGGAAATGAGGATCTGAACTAGGATGGTGTTTATGTGAGAAGAGAGGAGATATATACAAGAAATATTGTGAAGATAGAAATGACAAGACTTTGCAGGTGATTGGATACATGAGGTAAGTAAGAGTGAATAGAGGATGACATCAATGTTGTGCTCCTGGGTGACTTGGAGGATAGTAGTGCCTTTTGGGATGTTTAGAAGAGAAGTAATTTTTGGGGACAATATAATTAGTTCTATTTTTGATATGTTGAATTTGAGACTGTTACGGGACATACAATTAAACATGTTCAATAAGAACTTGGTGCTGCTGGCCTGGATATATAGATCTATAATCTTAATGAAGTTGCTAATAGAACTCATGAGAACTGATGAGGTGACCAAATGAGATAATACATAGATAAAACAGGGACCAGGACAAAGCCTTGATGGGCTTTCCACAGTTAGAGACTATTACGTGAATGAAGATCCAGGAAAGGAAAATGAAAAGGAATTTTCAGAAAGGTAAAAATAAACAAACAAAAACCAAAGAGAACATTTGGGAAGAGAAGGTAATCAACAGTATCAAATGCTACAAAGAGATCAAGAAGGATGATTATTGAGAAAAGTCCCTTGGATTTGATAATTAGGAGATTATTAGTAATTTTGAACAGAGAAATTTAAGGAAAGAAGGGAGGAGAAGGAAATAAGCATATATATAGTGCTTACTATGTGACAGTCACTAGGCTAAATGCTTTACTAATATTATTTCATTTGATCCTCATAATCTGGGTGGTAAGTGCTATTATTATTCCCATTTTACACTTGAGGAAACTGAGGCAAACAACAGTTAAGTGAATTGTCCATGGATACACAGGTAGTAAGTGTGTCAGGACAGATCTGAAGTCACGTCTTCCTGGCTTCAGGCCAGTGTTCTCTCCACTGTGTCACCTCGCTGCCTCCAATTCTGGTGCATAATGAGTTTGGAAGCCAGAATGCAGAGGGTTTAGAAGACAGTGAGTGACAAGAGAGGAAATGGAGGTATAATTTTTGAAGAGAGGACACCAAATTGCATACCTGTTCTTTTGTTGTACTGAACATGACAGTGACCATGTTATGTCTCAGAATAGACACAAGTGTAGCCACATAAACATTATCAGGGGGAAAGCAGCATTGGCAGTGATGGGTGTCTGTACCACTAAAATAAGATTGTCCATTAGTTGGTTAATAATCGAAAAGCATTTATTTATTTTTCAATCATCAACTTAAAACAATTTTTTCTTCTTCCCACTTGCCTTCAACACTAGGGAAAAATGAAAAATAAAGCCCTTGTAACAAATATGAAGAGTCAAAAATATCATCCACGTCCAAAAATATATGCCTCATTCAGCAACATGAGTCCATCCTCTCTCTCAATATGTAGGTAGCATTTTTTATCATAAATCCTCTGGAATAATGATCAATCACTTCATTGGTCAGAGTTCTCAAGTCCTTTAAAATTGCTTTTATCATGTTGTCCTCTTGGTTCTTTTCAATTCAGTCTACATGAGTCCATAGAGCACTTCCCAGGTTTCTCTGAGACCACCTCTTTCTTCATCTCCTATAATGCAATGGTATTCCATTACATCCATATACAATAATTTGTTGAGCCATTCCCCAATTAATAGAAGCTCCTTAGTTTACAGATTTCTGGCATCAGAAAAAGAACTGCCTTAAATATTTTTGCATATTTGGGTCCTTTTCTTCTTTCTTTTATCTCCTTGGATGTAGGCCTAGTAGTAACATTGCTGAGTATGCACAGTTTAGGAACTTTCGAGGCATGGTTCCAATTTATTTTCTAGAATTGCAGAGTCAATTTGCAGCTCTACCAACAGTGCACAAGTATGCCTGTTTTCCCACAGTTTAATAGCTAGCATTTATTTAGTAAATGTCTAACAGGGGTGAGGAATCTGTGGCCTCCAGGCCACACGTGCTTTCTAGGTCCTTGGGCTTGGCCTTTTGACCGAGTGCAAATTTTACAGAACAAATGCTTTTTATTAAGGGGATTTGTTTTGTGAAGTTCAGATTCAGTCAAAGTGCCACACTTGAGGACCAAGAGGACCACATGTAGCCTCAAGGCCGCAGGTGCCCCACCCCTGGACTCTACTATAACAATTGAACTCATGTCTTCCTTAGTGCAGGTTAAGGTCTATACTTACTAGGCCACCCAGTTTCCCACTTAAATAAGTATTCATTAAGCAATTACTATGTGCTAGGAATTAGCGAAATGCTAGTGATACAAAGAAGTGGGAAAAAAAAAACAGTTCCAGGCTTTAAGGAGCTCATAGTAGAATGGGGGAGACAACATGCAAATCACCGTATGTAAAAAAATGTGTCTATACAAACAGTATAATTGGAGAGTAGTCTCAGAGGGAAGGCACTAGATATTTGGGGGGAAGGGGAGAATAGGAGCAAAGGCTTTTCCTGAAGAAGGTGGGGTTTGAACTGAATCTTGGAAAAAGCCAAGAAAGCCAGTAGGAAGACATGAGGAGGAATGGCATTCCAGTCATGCAGGATAGCCAGGGAAAAGAATGAGAGTTGATAGATCGAATGTCTTTTGTGAGGAAAAAGGAGGCTGACATTGCTGAATCATAGGGTAAGAGGTAGAGAATAAAGTGTAGGAAGACTGAAAAGGTAGAAAAAGGCCAGGATACAAAGGGGATGCTGAAGGTAATGAGGGTCCACTGGTGTCAATTGAGTAGAGAGATAACACGGTCAGAATAGCACATAAGGAAAATCAGCTGTTTGGCAGCTGAGCTGAGGCTGGACTGAAGTGGGAAGAGTCTTGAAGCAAAGAAACTACTCAGAAGGCTATTCAATGGTCTAGGTATGATGTAATGAAGGCATATACCAGGGTGATGGTTGTGTGGGTACAAAGAAGGGAGTGGATACAAAAGATGCTATGAAGGTGGGAACAAGATTTGACAACAGATTGGATAGAAATGAGTAATGTTTTTTGTCATACATTTCATACATTGTCAGTCCCTAGCTTAGAACCTGACATTCAATATATTTTGCTGTGTCCATAGAAATAGGTTCTATATCTAAGTCAATGAGGTCTAACTCTAATGTAGAGATGGTCATTAGTGACCATAGAAACACTGGTGATTGATTGATGGCCAGTCAATTGATTTAATTCAGGCCACTCTATGGTCATCTCACTTTTGAACCCTAGAGATCTTGGCAGAGTGACCACTGGGAACTGCTTTGCTGGTTCCTTTAGGATATAGTCCTTTTCCTAGAATATACAGTTGTCACTAAATCAACTATTTTTCAATCAAATCATTTTTTTCCCTGTCCACTTAACACACATTTCCTACACAATCTATCAACAGAATGAAGTGGTGTGTCTGATTTATTAGGATCACTGAATATACAATTTTATGATCCATTGACTTAGATTCACTTTTGAATCCACTCTAGAAAGAAACTTCAGATTCAGCAAGACTGCCTTAAAGTACATAGATATAATCAAGGTACATAAGAGTCAAGCATATAATATTGTATAGTACAGAAGTATTTGCCTGATCTTTCTGCTAAAATATCAGTTCCCCAAGACTTTGTGTCACCTCCAGTATCCAGCACAGTGTTCTGTATTTGGTAAGTACTTAATAAATGTCTATTGAATTATCCTAAGTATAGGGAGAACATATAGTAGAGTAATCAGAGAATTAATCTTAAAGCCAAGACCTGGATCCAAGTTTCCCCTCTGATACATGCAGGACAACTGATTCACTTAACCTCTTAATGCTCTTGGCAACTTTTTGTAAATTGCAAAGAAGGCCAGCTTACCTCTTCTCTCAGGAGCTTCCTAAACCAATAAAATCACAGATTCAGCCTCTATCCCTATCTCATTCCTAATAATATTAGAAAAGCAGCATGAGGTATTGGCAAGGGTACAGGTCTCAAAATCAGGGGAGATCTGGTCTTGAATTCTGTCTCCAACATGGAGCATTTTGATGTGGTGATAGATCAAAGAATAATAGATCCAGGGCTACTTTATGAGGCCCTCTAATCCTATACTCCTAGGAAACCAAGGCTGGGAGTGATAAAGTAACATGCCCAACGTCACATAGATAGTAAACTGTCAGTGGTGGGATTTCAGCCCAGGTCATTTGCCACCAGAGAATACATGCTCTTTCCACTGCCTTTGTATGTACATGGCTGCCTTTGTAATGAGTAAAATCAATAATCAATGTCTTAAGCACTTTGCTTTACCTTGCTTTGCCAATCATCTATCATCTACAATTATTTTAATAGGATAAGAAGTAACTATGTAATTTATACTAAGAATATAGTCCCAGGTGAGAACTTGTGTGGCTGCACATAATTTCAGTTACACACAGGTTTTCACCTGTAACTGTGTGGGGTTGAAACTATGATGTAGTCTTGGGTAAATACTTGTGTCAGTTAATCTCAGGAATGTAACTATAATCATTAAAATGTATGGGTAAAAGGTGGACTTACAAAATGATGTAAAAAACACCTACAGATGCAGGACCTGCAGCTTATGCTTGAGTAAAAGATCTGTGTATTGAGATGTCATGGCACGTTTGAGCCATGGGCCTGCTTGAGTAAAAGGGTAGGCCTACTCCTTGAGTCATAGCTAGTGTGCTTGCACCAAACATGAATCAAGAAAACTATAAATAACTGTGAATTCTGTTATTTGGGGTCTCAGACTGTACTGGGCAGACTGTAGATCTCACCTTTGTTTCTCTTGATAAAGGTTGGTTTCTTTACCCAGAGAGCTTCTTCATTTCTTTATTTCACCTTCTTATTTCTTAGATAAATCACTTAACTACTCTGAGCCTCAGTTTCCTCATTAGTAAAATATGGATTAAAATACCTGTAGCAATTACCTTACAAAGATACTATGAGGCTCAAATAAGATGATGAGCATAAAACACATTTCAAATCTGTTATTCTTATATAAGGTAGTAGTAGAAGAAGTGGTCCTTCACTTGTTGAAACAATGGAATTTCTTTTTATTCTTCTTTTTCCTCTTCTGGTAGACTACTCCATAGGGCAGAAACAAATTATCATGCTGTACCATTAGGAAATCTGACTACAGGTTTCCATTCCCATCCTGTATTCCATGGGATGAGGTAAGACAGACAAAAGCATCATAGGCAAGAACCACAACTCAAACAGAAAGAAATGAAGAGGGACTTGAAGCTCTAGCCATCTGGCACAGAAAAAGGAGCACCTTTCTAATCAGGCCCCTCTCACAACCAAGGACAGTCCTTTATTTTGAGTTGGCAGCTCTTCTTATGTGGGAGGATGATTTATGAGCCTGCAGAATAAACAATGCCCCTACTAATAAGTGTACACACACCTGGTGCCACGTTGCTAGAGGAGCCATTGCCCACTTTGCTTCCTATATTTATTTGTTAGATTTTACAGGTCAAGGAAGCCATCGTGATGATTCTGATGAAGAAAGGTGATTCATACTTGCATGGCAGTGGAGGGCATTTAAAATATAAAATCCATTTAGCACAGATTAGCCTTAGAATATTATTTATGTAATCTGTCCCAATGGCAGAGTCAACATTTTTTTCTCCCTCCTTTGGAACAGTGTATCAATCACCTCTGTTCCTGACAAGCTTCTAAGAGGAACACATTTATCAGGGCATATCAGAAGAATCTAAAAATAAAAGCCCAAACCAGTGTTTATACAGAGAATACAGGCTGATTGCAAAAATTCGAGAAAAGGCTGTTTTGGCTGCAAGTCATTTCAGGCAACTGGCGAAATCAAACTTGCAGAGATGCATTGGCACTACCCTAGAATTGAGGGAAGTAATCTACTGGGAAATTAAAAAAAAAGGGGTAATGTGCCCTGATGATGGAGTTTACACAATGCAGTGATTAATGTCAGACCTGTGATGAGCCACGTGAGATGTAGCGATAATTTGGTGTTTCTTAGATTTGCAAATGTCACTGAATGCAGGTTACCCGGTGGCGTCAAACAAGCAATAAAAGCCTGGTATGAGGAATGATAATACTTAGTACTTACACTATATTGTGCTATTCATCTTGAAAATGGGAAGTGAACAACATCTCCTAGTTAGAGCAGCACTCTAGAAGTTGGTCGGCCCCATTCCCATTTTCTTCTTGGCAAGTCATTTAACTCCTTCAGTGCCCTTGTTTTGCCCTCCTGCAAAATCCAGTTTAAAGTTATTGTGTCTTTGAGTTCCTTCTTATCTTATATTTCAGACAAAATTTGTCTGAAATTTTTAACCTTTTACTAAATACTGCTCCCCTTCCCATTCATCATTGTGATTACCCCATCAAAAACCTTTCTATTTCTGATTTACTCTGTCAACACCCTAGTTCAGGCCCTTAGCATCTCATGCCTAGAGAGATGTATTACCATAACAGAGACAGTGAATCCCAGAATTCCAGTTACAGTAAGAACATCAGTGGCCATCTGATCCAACCTATCCTTGAAAAATAATTATTTATCTCATATGATCTCATTGCTTCAGATCCCCATTCCCTTTCAAGCCAGATGAAGTTTTCCTAAAATATCTTCACCATGTCATTCTCTTGCTTCAATGGGTCCCAATCCATCAAGAATAAAATACAAACTCTTTTGTCTGGCATTTAAGACCTCTGCACAAATTAACCTTTGTCCTAACCAGCCTTGCCTACTACTTTTCCCCTAAACAAACCCTTATGCTTTAGCCAAAGAGGTCTACTCATTGCCAATTGTACCTACCTTAACCTTTCTTGAATCTGCATGTACCTTCATAATCCAGGGTATTAAACACATCCATATTATTTGTTTCTGGTTTTTTGTTTGTTTGTTTGTTTGTTTTGCAAGGCAATTGGGGTTAAGTGACTTTCCCAGGGTCACACAGCTAGTAAGTGTCAAGTAACTGTTCTGAGACCAAATTCGAATCCAGGTCCTCCTGACTCCAGGGCTGGTGCTCTATCCATTGCACCACCTAGCTGCCCCAACACATCCATATTATTGAAATCTTGAACGTTACTTCCAAAAACTTGGGTGCACAGGTTAAGAGGGTCATTATTGTTATGGAGAGTGTCCAGAGGAGGTCACCCAGGATAATGAAGGATTGAAGGGCCATTGATATGTGACATATGAGGATTGGCTTAAGAAGTTGAATGTGTTTAGCATGGAGATTTAGGGGATCATGATAGGTATCTTCAAGTATTTGAAAGGCTGTCATGTTCAAGAGGAATTAGTCTTCCTTAGTTTGGCCGTAGAGGGCAGAACTAAACAATGTGTGGGAATTGTAAAAGTAAATTTAGGCTGAATGTCAGGAAAAAAAAAACACAAAACTGAACAAATAGATTTTTTCAAAATTGGAATGGGCTTCCTTGGGATGTGACAAGTTCCTCATCACTAGAATTCTTTAATCAGAGGCTGGATAACCATTTGCTAGGTGTGTTGTGTGGTAGAGGCTTTTTTATAATTACAGGTTAGACTATGGTGGCCGAGGGTCCTTCCAACTCTGAAGTTTTGTAATTTTCTGAAAGAATATGACTTTATTTCCTATGCTAGTGAAATGCCACTGTTTTACACAAGTCTATCAAGTCAAGATTAAATCTCTGTACCTTGGGCGGGCTCCAGCTCCCAACCCCGCTTCTGCCTCTTCAGCCTCAACATTCATGGAAATCCAGTTTCCTGTTTCATTATCTTCTTTATGATTTCCAACTAGTTTTCCTGTGGGGAAGGCATTCAGATTTGAATGTGTCCCTTAATAAAACCTGTTTTCATTCCACAATCATCACCTAGCATCTCTGAACATGTTATTGATATCTTTACAGTCGGCATTTTCACAACAAGATCTCCACCCACAACATCATCAGGTGAAATTTGTCCGGATGCAGATGATAAGCTTCTAAGATGAATTTGATCACTGAAGAGCAAAGATCATCCTGGCTTCATTTTAGGCAAGAGGAGACAAGAGCATTCGCAGGGAAACAGAACTTACTGGTTTGGTGGAAAGAAATACTGCAATGAGGGAGGCTATTATGGTTGATGGAATGGATCTGCTGTAAAGCACTTTAGGGAGTTGGCTGACTTTTTTTTGCAAGTGTCACATGATGTAGTGCTCAGGCTTCTCTGCTTATCTGTATATTTGGATGGTGGGGGAAGGAAGAAGAAAAGATTCAATTCAAGTTTTGTTTGTTTTTTTGTTTTTTAATTCACAAGTTAAAGAAAAGGTTACTTAAGTTTTCTTTGTTTGTTTTTTAACTTACAAGTTAAATAAAAGGTTGGGGCAAAAATAACAAAACCAGGATCCCTTGGTAGATTGAGGAGTTGGAGGGGGGAGAGAGGAGTCTAAAGTACATACATTGAGTGAGTGTGTGTGTGTGTGTGTGTGTGTGTGTATCATCACCACAACTCTTTGACTTCCCCCCCTCCCCTATGATGCTGCTTCTCTAAGTTCCTCTTGACATTGACATAATAGATCTAAAATTCAATTTCAGGTTACTAAGAAATGGGTAACATTGTCCTCACTAGTCAGATGCCTAATGCAGGTTATACATTACCAGGCAGTTTGTCTACTTCCAACAGATGTTGCAAAAAGCAGACCAGATTTGTCCTCCCCTTGTCTGGCAGCTATTACCATTTTCTCTTTGGGGTCTGATGTTTCCTTGTGGTACACAGTATCTGTCTGAATGACAGACATATTAAAGTGGGTTATTTTTTTTTCTAAACTAATTCCCCAGTATTGTTTCCTGATTAAATCCCAAAATGACTGTTCCACCGGCTTCTCAAAAAGAGGAGGAACAGGATTTGTTCAAAGCAGCACCAGACAATTTGAGATTAGGCATTTGCCCGATTTATTTTTTTAAAGAACAACTAAGCAGCATTTGATTTTAGCCTAAGCTGGTCAGCTAGAACCAGCATGGGGAGGCAGTCACACAATCATGTTTGTTTGCTGCTTAAGACATTGGCGTTGGGCTAAGCTTATCTTGGGAAGGCAGCTCTCGGGTATGGAATATACTATGATGAGAAAAGCAGCTGTTTGGTTTGAAGGCACCTCATTGTCTGAGCATTAATGTTCCTCCTTTCTTGGCTGGTTGACTACTCTCTTTCTTTCTCTCCTATTTAGTAAATGCAAAGTTCTAAAGTACTGAAATCTAAAGTATTGAAGACAGAGAATCCACAACTTTCCTCTATGACTTTTCCTTGGTTTGTTGGCAAGCTACATTACAGCAACTGCAAGCTAGCCTTTATAAGAAATCAGACCATCATATCTGAACCGCTCCATCCTCATTTTGAGTCCAATACATAATTTACATATGAAGCGCCACATCTATGTCAGACACTGTACTAGGCACTGAGAATACAAAGACAAAAATCAAAATGCCATTTTTCCCAAGGACCTTATATTCTACTAGGTAAAATAAATGTGTTCACAGGTAAGTAAATGCCAGTACATACAAAATAACCACAATACAAAATAGTCACAATAGGGATAGAGCATTAACAATTATGGGAATCTAGAAAGACCTGGTATAGAAGGTGACATCTGAGCAAGGTCTTGAACAAAGCTGAGATTCTCTGAAGAGATGATGATGATTCCTTGCATTTTATAGATATGTCAGATCATGTTTGACTATATCTATACAATGCCACCACCTTAAATACTTCTAGTGCAGGAGAATTTTTGTTCCCATCTGCATAATAGTGACAAACAATATTCTTTGAATGTTTATGTCAGGAACATCACTACAGGCTTAAAATGGGAACATGAGTCTTGTACTCTGTAGGACTGAAGAAGCTTCCAGCTTTGTCATTCACCAAGTCTTCTGATGCTTTCTTTAAAGTTTCTCTGAACTTTAGGGAAAATTACCAAGGTCTTAAACTAGTAGGGATGATTTTGTGATAGAGGTTGGGGGATGAGCAAAGATGACAAGAGCTAAGTGGAAGGCAAATGGAAACATGCCAGAATGTGCTTCCTCAGACTCAAAAAGTAGGGAGTTAGTGCCTAGAACCCCACAGTACTTGGGAATTGTTGAAAGGGAAGTCTTCTCAACTTTCTATGGTTTTGAGTATAATACAAGAAACAAATTTAGATGTTTTCAGGTTTCCCTGAATAGACACAAGACAAAAAATGGATTATTAAGAAGCCTTCAATAATTATATTAATTGAAATTTATATGACACTTTAAAACATGTGAAGTACTTAACATACATTATCTCATTTTAAGCTTATGTTAACCCGATGAGGCAAATATTATAGATACTATCTTCCCCATTTCACAGATGAGGAAAGTGAGGCTCAAGGAGTTTAAGTGACATGGTGTCATGGCCAGTAAGTGTCAGAGTCAGGATTTGAAACCATTTTTTTAACCCAAAGTTCATTCCTCTCTCTATTCTACTATGTATGTATGAGTCCAGAATTTTGACTCTGAGACATGAGTAACATTTGACTTGGGGTTGTCACCACCACTCTCCCAAGCTCTGAGCAAGTCCAGAAGCCTAAAGGAATAGCTTTGGTGTGCTTAAAGGTAAATAAGCTGCAATTGACCTTAAACAAACTTCTATTATCATAAATTCTCTTTTCATAGTGTTACCTCTGATTTGTCAGAGTTATCAGTTTGAGCTATTAGCCAATCAGGCTTTGAGGAGCAGCATGAAAAAGTAGGAAGAAAATAAGACTAGGAACCAGAAAATTAAGGTTTTCATTCCAGTTCTACTCCAGCATGCTTTCACTTTAGTCCTATTGAAGTTAGTTGGTTAACTTTTCTGAGTTTCGGTTTCCTCATCTCTAAAATAAAGAGTTTGGATTAAATCACATCTGGTTTTCTTCCTAACTCTGAGATTCTGGGTGGCATGAGA
>NW_020954641.1:37159356-37160596 GCF_900497805.2 Vombatus ursinus
TGGAAACTGAGGAGATACTGGGACTTATTATCTAAAAAGAATGACAAAATCTTCCTTACATACAAGCGCCCACTGAGTAAAGGGCACTGGAATAAGGCTTAGAGGAGATGCAAAACTGTGATAAAAACATGTTGACTTCCTTACTTGGAGCTTGCATTAGAGAAGGGAGAGAGAACAAATATACCAATAGTTATAATGTGTTATATAAAGATAAGTAAAATGTGTAAGGGAAGGACTTGAAGAGAAGGTCATAAAGGAATGATGGTATTGGTAAACGCTTCTAGGAGGAAAGGATATTTGAGTTGACTTATAAAGGAAGAGTTAGAATTCTTTAGGGCAGTTAGGTGATACAGTGGATAGAACGTGGGGTCTGGAGTCAGGAAGACTTATCTTCCTAATTTAAAATCTAGCCCCAGATACTTACTAGCTGTGTGACCTTCACTTAATCCTGTTTTAGTATTCTCATCTGTAAAATGAGCTGGAAAATGAAATGGCAAACCATTCCAGTATCTTTGCCATGAAAACCCCAAATGGGATCATGAAGATCTGAAAAAATGACTGAACAACAGCAAGGATTCTTCAGGGGACAGGAGAGGGATGGAAGAAAGGAAGAGAGAGATGTTGTTCTAGGTATATGGAATAATCTGAACAAAAGCAAAGAAATGAATATGTAGTGTATCTACAGGAGAGAGTAATTAGTCCAATTAAGTATAGTGGCAAGGGGGATATATCTGTGTGGCTTCAAGGGGGGCAGAATAGATATCTCTACCCTCTTCTCTTTCTACCCTCCTCCAAGAGAGACTTTCATTCCTGCCAGGAAGGGAAGCAGGAGGTTGGGGCCAAAAACTTGGCCACTCTTCTCTACTCAGAAAGAGGGGTATCAGGCTAGAATTAAATCTTTCTGCTCCTTTAAATATTGTTAGTCTAAGGGGTGTGGTTTTAAGGTTCAAGCTAAATTTCTGATCATGATTTTGTAGTTGAGAAAGCAGGACTCAAGCTTTATATGCAAGGTTGATCCCTATCCCACCAAATACCAGTTCCACAATGAACATACACAGTAAATATGAAAGAAACCTATTCATCAAACTCAATAGCAAAACAAAAATCATAAAAGGTGTACATATGAAAATATGTACCAGATAATAGAGAGTGAAGGGGCTCCTCCAGTAGAAGTGAGGGAATTCATCTCAACTGAGAGAGAGAGAGAGAGAGAGAGAGAGAGAGAGAGAGAGAGAGAGAG
>NW_020954641.1:37160606-37229996 GCF_900497805.2 Vombatus ursinus
GAGAGAGAGAGAGAGAGAGAGAGAGAGAGAGAGAGAGAGAGAGAGTCCCAGATCTCACCCAAGGGGAAACTTCCCAAAGTCTCTAATGTAGAAAGCTGAGGATAGAGACATGCTAGAGATGGCTAGCTCTTCTCATGCTGGCTTCTTCTAAGGGTCTTATTCTCCCTTCAGCAACCTGAAGCGAGGTTTGAAATCATCCACTTTCTGTCTTTAATCTGGAAACCAGAAGCACGTGAAATAATTGCTGAGCTTTAAGAGACTTGAAAAGACTTTAAGAAAGTAAAGAGACTGAAAAGATTGTACTAAGTGAACTTCACTTATTACACTCTTATCTCCTGCACTTACCAACTCAGCCATGACTCTAAGACAAGACATTGATCTCCACCAACGAGGAGAGAGTTCTGTAACAATAGGCTTTGGAACTGGAGTTATATAAGAATTATTTAAATCGTGAAATTATATGACCTAGAACTGAAAGGAATTTCAGATTCCATCCAGTCCAATCCTTTCATCTTACAAATGAGCAAACTGAGACCCAAGAGTTGCTGGTCTTTGATCTATATTCACTAAGTAAAAAGATAAAAAAAAAACATCATTTTTTAGAACTGGAGGGGTCTTGCAAATCATTTAAATTAGTCACCTTGTTTTATACATGAGGTACCTAATGATCAGAGAGGGAAAGTAAACTACTAAGCTCTGGTCATACAACTAGGTAGCAGCCAATTTGGGACTAAAATTTAATTTTCTTCTAATATGACCTCTAGTCTGATGCTTTTTGTACTGTACCAAACAAGAAGAATTTGTGTCAGTTTTTTAACATAAAATCTTGACTTTTACCCACAGATTTCTAATGTTGCAATAAACTAAAGGGTGAAATGAATATATTGGTAAATAAAGGTGTAAAATGTATGAGTAAAATGTTATTAGTATACTCCACATTACTATTCATCTACCATGGAATGATATAAATGGAAATGGTATAGCTACAAAACAGCTCATATATACAAATCTTCTGATATAAATCACATACCTTTCACACCAAAATATTCACTAATGTTTCAAGTCTGCAGTTATAATGCTTAAACCACCAATCCATAGAGTCATATACTATATAAGCAGTGGGTATGGGGAATGTTTGCAGCTTGATGGCTCATGCATGAAACACCTGGTGATTTAGAGTTTATTTGGAAAAAGTATCCATTTACTCAGTTTGAAATTATTCTCATTATTGCTCATTATTGCTTATGACTATTTTTCTCATGATAAGGACTTTTTGTGCCAGTCATTCTCTGCTGGGATGGGCTTGAGCCATGAAGATGAGAAAGAGAGGCTACTATTTAAGATCAGCTCACTTAGACTAATACAGGAAGATTCCCTGACCAGAAATATCATTCCTAAGAGGCAAAATTTCCATTGTGCTTTTCATTCATTACAATATAATATTGCAAATCTTATTAAAAAGTCCACAGACAGAGATGGTAAACTACAAAGCTATTTCATGCAATGATGTCTTATTAAGGGGAATGCGGAAAATAGAACTACTAGTGAAAGTAAAAGATACTATTTAAATGCAGTATCAGAAAGGCAGTATTTTTATACTGAAAAGAGTACTGGTTTTGGAATGAGACGATCTGCATTCAAATCTCTTTATAACATATTCCTTGTGTGACCTTGGGAAATGAAAAACCTCGCTGGTGGATCTCAATTTCCCCATAAGTAAAATGAGTGAATTGGATTAGATGAGTTCTTTTTTTTAATATTTATTTTTAACATTCTTTTTTTTAAAAAATTGAGTTCAAGTTCTCTTCTTTCATCCAACTCCTTACCCACTCTCAGACTAAGAAAGTAATATGATATTAATTATAAATGTAAAGTCATGCAAAACATATTTCCATATTAGCCATGTTGCTAAAAAAAAGAAAGAAAAAGCCAGAAAAAAATGAAAAAAGTATGCTTCACATGCTGAGTTTATCAGTTCTCACTCCAGAGATGAATAACATTTTTTGTCATGTGTCCTTTTGAATTATTTTGGATTACTGTCTTGATCAAAATGGATGAGTTTTTCACAGTTGATCATCATTTGTTGTTCAGTAGATTCAGTCGTATCTGATTCTTCATGACCCTAATTGGGGTTTTCTTGGCAAAGATACTGGAGTTGTTTGTCATTTCCTTTTCCAGTTTATTTTACAGATGAGGAAACTGAGGCAAACAGGGTCATAGAGCTAGTAAGTGTCTGAGGCCAGATTTGAAGTCAGGAAGATAAGTCTTCCTGACTCCAGGCCCATCACTCTATTTACTGCACCATCTAATTGATCATCATTACAATATTGCTATTATTGTGTACAAAGTTCTCCTGGTTCTGTTCACTTCATTTTGCATCAGTTCAGATGAGTCGTCCCAGGTTTTTCTAAAATGGGATCATTGTCATTTCTTTTTTATTTTAATTTTTTTCCAATTTCACATTAGAAATTTTGAACACATTTAAAAAAAATCAATTTTCAAATTCTCTCCTTCCTTCACTCCCCTCCCCCTTCATTGAGAAAGCAAGGAATTATAAATAGGTTATACATGTGCCATCATGCAAAATGTATTTCCACATTAGTCATGTTATGAAAGTAAACAGACAAAAAAAATGAAAAAGAAAGTTAAAAAAAGTTTGTTTCAGTCTTCATTCAGACTTCATTTTTTTTTCTCCAGAGGCAGATAGCATATTTCATCATAAGTCCTTCAGAATTGTGCGGGATCATTGCATTACTGAGAATAGCTAAGTCATTCACAGTTGATCATCATACAATATTGTTTTTACTATGTACAATGTTCTCCTGATTCTTTTCACTTCAATTTGTAACAGTTCATATAAGTTTTCCTAGGGTTTTCTGAAACCATCCCCTTGTCATTTTTTATAACACAATAGTATTCCATCAAAATCATATACTGCAACATATTCAGCCATTCCCTAATTGATGGGCATTCCCTCAATTTCCAAATCTTTGCCACCACAAAAAGGAATGCTTTAAATGTTATATATATATATACACACACATACATATACACACAGATGTGTATGCATGTATATATGTACACATATATACATATACACATACATATATACACATACACACATATATGTCCTTTTCCCTTCTCTCTTTGGAAAAAAAGACCTACAAGTGGAATTGCTGGGTCAAAGGATATGAATAGTTTTATAATCCTTTAGGCATAGTTCCAAATTGCTCTCTAGAATGGTTGAATCAGTTCACAACTCCACCAACAGTGCTTTAGTGTCCCAGTTTTCCCATATCCCTTCCAGCATTTGTCACTCTCCTTTTTGTCATATTGACCATTCTGAGTGGTATGAAGTGGTACCTCAAAGTTGTCATAATTTGTGTTTCTCTAATCAATAGTGATTTACAACATTTTCTTCATGTGACTATAGATAACTTTAATTTTTTTCATTTGAAAAATTGTATGTTATTTTGACCATTTATCTATTATGGAATTACTTGAATTCTTATGAATTTCACTCAGTTTTTATATATTTAAGAAATGAAGCCTTTATCAGAAAAAAATTGCTATAATTCCTTTTTCACTGTTATGATTACTGTTTATTTCCTTCCATCCCATTTTCTCCCTCTTAATCCTTCTCTCTCTCTCCTTTAACCTGTCCCTCCTCACTAGTGTTTTGTTTCTGACCATTGCCTCCCCCAAATTTTTCTATTACCCCCTCTTCTTTATCTTATCCTCTTTCCCTCCTAATTCCCTATAGGGCAAAATAGATTTCTATAACCAACTGAGTGTGTATGTTATTCTGTATTTTAGCCAATTCTAATGAGAGTAAGGTTCAAGCATTATCTGACACTCCCCCCCAATCATTTTCTGCTCTATAAACTCATTCATGCCTCTTTTATGTGAGATAATTTGTGTCATTCTACCTTACTCTTCCCCCTGTTCCCAGGACATCCCTCTTTTTCATTCTTTAATTTTATTTTTATATCATCCCAACATAGTTATACATGTCTGTGCCCTCTATCTATGCATACTCCTTGTAACTGCCCTAATAATGAGAAATTTCTTAGGAGTCACAAGTATCATCTTCCCCTGTAGGAATGTAAACAGTTTACCCTTATTGGCTCTCTTTTGATTTCTCTTTCCTATTTAGCTTTTTATGCTTCTCTTAAGTCTTTTATTTGAAAGTCATATTTTTTATTCAGTTCTGGTCTTTTCATTAGGAATGCTTGAAAGTCCTCTATTTCATAAAATAACCATTTTTTTTCTTCTGGACGATTATACTCAGTTTTGTTGCATAGGTGATTCTTGGTTGTAATCCTAGCTTCTTTGCCTTCCAGATTATCATATCCCAAGTAGAAACTGCTAAATCCTGTAGAATCCTGAGTAGCACTTTATGCTATTTGGTTAGTTTCTTTCTGACTCTTTTCAGTATTTCCTTCTTGACCTGGGATTTGTAGAATTTGGCTACAATATTACTGGGAGTTTTCATTTCAGGATCTTGTTCAGAAGGTGATTGGTGAATTCTTTACATTTCTCTTTTATCCTCTGGTTCTAGGATGTGAGAGCAGTTTTCCTTGATAATTTATTGAAAGATGATTTTTAGGCTCTTTTTTAATCATGGCTTTCAGGTAGTCTAATGCCTTATAAGTTCTCTCTCCTGTATCTATTTTCCGGGTCAGTTGTTTTTTCAATGAGATATTTCACATTTTTTTTCTATTTTTTTCCCATTGTTTTGGCTGTTTTGTTGTTTCTTGGTATCTCATGGAATCATTAACATCCACTTGTCCAATTTTAATTTTTAAGGTTTTTTTTCCTTCAGTGAGTTTTTGTACCAACTTTTCCATTTGTTCAATCCTGCTTTTGAAATTCTTCTCTTCAGTGGATTTTTGTGCCTCTTTTACCATTTGACCTATTCTGTTTTTTAAAGTATTATGTTCCTCAGTATTTTTTGTACCTCCTTTGCCATGCTGTTGACCCTTTTTTCATGATCTTCTGGCATCACTGTCATTCATTTTCCCATGTTGTTCTCTATCTCTCTTATTTGATTTTCAAAATCCTTTTTGAATTCTTCCAATAATTTTTTTGTGTGTGGGGGGGTGAGACCAATTCTCATTTGTCTTCAATGTTTTACATGTAACTGTTTTGACTTTGCTGTCTTTTTCTGAGTTTGTATTTTGACCTTCCCTGTCACTATTATAACTTTCTACAGTCAGATTTATTTTTTTTGTTTGCTTACTTTTCCAACCTATTTATTGACTTTTAACTTTATGTTAAAGTTGTGCTTTGCTTCCAAAGTATAGGGGGCACTGTCTCAAGTTTCAGGTTTTTCATGCTGCTAGTTCTAGGGGTCTCTGTAATCTAGTTCTAGGGGTTTATAAATTTTCAGTCCTTCCAAGGTGTTAAGATCTAAGGAGAAGAGTGGTCACTGTTCTCCTGTGCTCTAGTCTGTGAGTGATCACAATCTATCTTTTCTACCCTAAAATTGTGATCAAGATTCCCTCTCCACTGTGGCCCCATTGATCTAGTGTGCTAGTTTTCTTCTTCACCATGGAACTGCAACTTGGAACCACATATGATCAATGAACAGAGTCCTGCACCCAGTGCTAGCAAACGTTCCCCCATAATCTCCTTCTGACCAGTTATCAAACCCCTACCATATGTGGACTGAGAGTGCTAGAATTCACTACCTCTGTAAATCCAGTTGCCTCCCCAAGGCCTGCTCCTGTACTCCATTGTCACCCCAGTAAGATGTACCTTTTTTGCTTACCTTCTAAGTTGTCTTGGGCTATAATATTATTTACCCTGTCTTTTTGATGGTTCTGCTGATTCAGAACTATTTTTGAGGCATAGATTCAAAGTTCTTTGGAGGGGAATTTGGGAGAGTTTAGCTAATTTCTTGCCTTTACTCTTCCATCTTGGCACCACCCCTTGCTCCAGTTTTCATTTCCTTTTTTGTATAGTTTCATTTTATTTTTTAAATATATTTGTTTTAAACATAGATACAAAAACTTAAATACACAATAAGAAAAGAAAAAGAAATATATTATAGACTTAAATCTTAAAACTTAAATACAAAATAAGAAAAAAAAAACATTGCCATGTACACAGCAGAATTTAAGAGAGGATTCAAAATGGATGTAATGAATTTCCATTTCAAGAAAGCCTATATAATAAACACTACTGTTTTTTTCAGAGCTGTCTGTCTTTTCTTTGCTTCCTTGTAAGTTTTCTGTTGCCCTTTGCTGTGCACTTTTTATTTTGCTCTTTTTCCCCATTCCTCCCTTCCTCAAGAAGTTTCAATTAAACACAAATACTTACACATGTATACACACATGTACATATATATCCATATAAATACAAATACATACATTCATATAAACACAGAAGTATATATGTATATATATATACATATATATGCCTATATGTATACAGATGTACACTTACATACACATCCATATAATGAAATTTATCTATAATCATACTCATACATAGACATATACATTCATATGCATCTATGTAAGACAATACTATAATTATTTGTCCTCTAAGGGTGAATAACATCGTCCTTCATAAATCAGTCTTTATTTATGTTTCTAAGTTGATCAACTCATCATTTCCTATACCACAGCAGTATTCCATCCTTATACTGTATAGTTATTTTAAATAGTCTAAAACAATATTGATTAATATGGCTGACATACAGTCTAGTTTCCCTATTTTTCTCTTATGATTAAATTTATTTTATCTTTAACTTTGTCTGAGATCATGATTACTATCCATGCCTTTTTTTCTTAATTCATTTTTCTTCTGATCTTTATTTTATGCTTATGTGTATCTCTTTTTGCCTACCCTTCCTAACTCAGCTATTTTACTTCTACCCACCCCCTTGCCCTCCTATTACTTGACCTACCTCCCCCTCCAAGGATCACTCCCTTATCCTCCCATTCCCATTAATTTAAGTAGCCTTCTACTGGCAGAGCCAAGATGGCAGAGTAAAAGCAGTGACTTGTTTGAGCTGTCCCCCAAACCTCTCTAAACATCTGTAAAAATGACTCTAAACAAATTTTAGATTAGCAGAACACACAAAAAGACAGAGTGAGACAAATGTGCAGCCCAAGACAATCTGGATGGTTAATGGGAAAGGTCTGTTGTGCCAGGCAGGGAGATGAGCACAGTTCAGCATGAATCACACAGGCAAAGAGAAGGCCCCTGTGAACCTGGAACAGGCTTCGGGGGACTGAATCGTGGGTAGCTGTGGTGGTTTCCAGACTTCTCAACCCACACAATTTAGAATGTCTCTCAGACCTGGGTGAGAGAGGAGCATGGTCTAGTCCTGGCCCTAGAGCAGACACAGGGCAATGGCCACAGTAGCAGCAGTTGCTTCTAAAACTCTTGGCCCACAGACAGTGGGGGATATTGAGTGGCTGATCAGAGGGCAATTGCAAAGGTCTCTTTGCTGATGATGAGGTAGGATTTTCTTGTTTGCCCATACTTGTATCTGTGTCATAGTTTTGGGTGATGGTCATGGGTTGAGGAGGAGCACTGGTGTGGCAGAACTTGTGGCAGTGGTAGAGAGAGAATCCTCCTTACAGTTTCAAGTCAGAAAAGAATTCTTGTGGTGATGCATAGACCAGAGCACAAGCCAGGAAAAAAGTGAGCATCTCTCCTTTGATAATACCACCTTGGAAGAACTGGAAATTTACAGGTCCCTTTGAAATTCAGATATCTCTGAAAATAGCTGCACAAAACTCCTGAAGCATGGGACAGTGCGCTCTCCACACTGGAAGCAGAGCCCTACCTTAACAAAGAGTTTAAAAGTCAAGCAATTGACTGGGAACATGAGCAAAGAGAGGAAAAAACCTCAGACTATAGAATCTTACTTTGGTGACAAAGAAGATCAGACAAAAACAAACACAAAGACAACCAGAAGAAGACAACAAAGTCAAAACTCCTTCATCCAAAGCCTCCATGAAAAATATTAATTGGTCTCAGGCCAAGGAAGAGCTCAAAAAGGATTTTGAAAAGCAAAGAAGAGAAGTAGAGGAAAAATTGGGAGGAGTCAACAGCTAAAGGAGACCCAAAGAAAAACTACTGAAGAAAATAACACCTTAAAAATAGACTAACCCAAATGGCAAAAGAGGTCCAAAAAGCCAATGAGGAGAAGAATGCCTTAAAAAACAGAATTAGCCAAATGGAAAAGGAGGTCCAAAAACTCACTGAAGAAAATAATTTATTAAAAATTAGAATGGAAAAAATGGAAGATAATGACTCTATGAGGAATCAAGAAACAATAAAACAAAACCAAAAGAATAAAAAATAGAAGACAATATGAAATATCTCATTGGAAAAACAACTGACCTGGAAAATAGATACAGCAGAGATAATTTTAAAAAATTATTGGACTACCTCAAAAAGTCATGATCAAAAAAAGAGCTTAGACATCATCTTTCAAGAAATTGTTAAGGAAAATTGCCCTGGTATTCCAGAACCACAGGGTAAAATAGAAATTGAAAGAATCCACTGATCACCTCCTGAAAGAGATCCCAAAAGGAAAACTAGGAATATTATAGTTAAATTCCAGAATTCCCAGGTCAAGGAGAAAATGTTTTAAGCAATGAGAAAGAAAAAATTCAAGTATTGTGGAAATGCAATCAGGATAACATAAGATTTGGCAGCTTCTACATTAAGGGTCTGCAGGGCATGGAGTATGATATTTTGGAGGGGAAAGGAGATAGGATTGAAACCAAGAATCACCTACCCAGCCAAACTGAGTATAATCTTTCAGGGGGGGAAATGGAAATTCAATGTAATAGAAGACTTTCTTGTTGAAAAGATCAGAGCTGAATAGAAAATTTGACTTTCAAATACAAAACTCAAAAGAAGCATGAAAAAGTAAATAGGAAACAGAAATTATAAGGGACTTCTTAAAGTTGAACTGTCTACATTCCTACATAGAAAGATGATATTTGTAACTCATGAGGCCTTTCTCAGTATTAAGGTAGTTGGAGGGAATATATGTGTGTGTGTGTGTGTGTGTGTGTCTGTGTATGGATATGTATATACATATGTAATTATATATACATATATACATATATGTGTATAGACAGAGGGCACAGAATGAGTTCAATATGAAGGGATGACATCTAAAAAATAAAATTAAGAGGTGAGAGAGGATTGTCCTGGGAGAAGAAGAAAGGGAGAGATAGGAAAAATTATCTTACATAAAAGAGGTAAGAAAAAGCTTTTGGAGTGAACAGGAAGAGTAGTGAGGTAAGAGGAAATGAGTGAACCATAGTCTCATTGGATTTGGCTTAAGGAGGGAATAACACACATACTCAATTGTGTATGGAAATCTATCTTACCCTACAGGAAAATAGATGGAAAGGGGATAAGAGAGGGGAAGATGATAGAAGGAGGGCAGATTGAGGGAGGGAGTAATCAGAGGCAAACACTTTTGAGGAGGGACAGGGTAAAAAGAGAGAATAGCATAAATGGGGTGGGGTGGGCTGGATAGGATGGAGGGAAACATAGTATTTCACAACATGACTATTATGGAAGTATTTTGCATGAATAAACATGTATAACCTATATCAAATTACTTGCCTTCTCAACAAGAGTGGGGGAGAGGGAGGAAAGGAGACAGTTTGGAACTCAAAGTTTTAAAAATGCATGTTAAAAATATATACATGCAACAGGGTATAGAAATCTATCCTGCCCTACAGGAAAACGGAAGGGGAAAGGGAGACGAGAAGTGGGGAGGTGATTAAAGGGAAAGCAGATTGGAGGAAGGGATATTCAGAATGTAAGCTATTTTGGGATGGGGGGAAGGGAAAGATGGGGAAAAAATTTGGAACTCAAAATCTTGTGTAAGTGAATGTTGAAAACTGAAAATAAATTAATTAATAAAAAAAGAAAAAAAACAGAAATACTCTTCTATTACCCCCTTTATCCCAATCCCTCACCCTTCCCTCTAAAAATCCTCCATTATCCTCTCCCCTCTCCCTATCTCATTAGTTTTTTTTTATTTCTTTCTGAATTTAGAAGACCTTTTTCAAAGTTTTCCTTTCTCATACTGCAATATTATTCTACCAAAATTATATACCATAACTCATTCAGCCATTCACCAACTAAGGGACATATCCTCAATTTTCAATTCTTTGCCATCACAAAAAAGAGCTGCTATAAATATTTTTGTACATATAGGTGATTTTCATTTATCTTTGACCTCTTCGGGATATAGTCCTAGTAGTGGTATTGCTTGGTCAAAGGGTATGCACAATTTTATACTTCTTTAAGCATAGTTCAAATTTGTTCTCTAGTTACAATAGTTCACAACTCCATGAACAATGCATTAGTGTTCCTATTTTCCACATCCTCTTCAGCATTTATCATTTTCTTTTTCCATCATGTTAGCCAATCTACAAGGTATGAGGTTGTGCCACAGAGTCATTTTAATTTGCGTTTCTCAAATCAATATTAATTTAGAGCATTTTTTCATGTGAATATTGATAGCCTTAATTTCTTCTTCTGAAAACTGCCTGTTCATATCCTTTTACCATTTATCAATTGAAGAATGGGTCTTATTTTTTTTTATAAATTTGATTCAGTTTTCTCTCTGTCTCTGTCTCTATATGTTCATGTATGTGTGTATGTGTGTGTACATATATATATATATATATATGTATAATCCATGAAATGAGGCTTTTATCAGAGAAACTGTAAAATGTTTTCCCAGTTTCCTGCTTTCTTTCTCATTTTAGCTTCATTTGGTTTTGTGTGCCCAAAAACTTTTTTAAGTTCATGTAATCAGTAATTATCCACTTTACTTCTTATGATCCTCACTATCTCTTATCTGGTCATAAACTCTTCCTTTATCCATAGATCTAACAGGTAATACATTCCATACCCCCCAATTTCTTTTCTTTATATCTAAATCATCTGACAAACTGCTCTCTAGTTTTCCCAGCAATTTTTGTCAATGGTGAGTTCTTGCCCCCAAAATAAGAATCTTTAGGTTTATCAAACACTAGAATATTTTGTTACTATATTACCTCTTTGCAATATAGTTTGAAATCTGGTTCCACTATTACACCTTCCTTCACATTTTTTTTTCTTTGATTCCCTTTGGTACTCTTGACCTTTTGTTCTTCCAGACAAATTTTGTTATTATTTTTTCCAAGCTTATTGACTAGGTGATTTCTAAGATCCCTTCTAGCTAAAAATTTAAGATCCCATGATAATGTTATTGTCCTATCAATAAGCATAGTATAATACAAAGAGACCTGGATTGGATGCTAGGAATTCTAAGTTTTAGTCCTTTCATTCTTAATCTGTGGTCAGTGAACTTGTTTTTAAACACACACACACACACACATACACATACACACACATACATATATATATATACATACATACACACATATGTACATTGATAATTTTATTTCAATATAATTAGTTTCCTTTCTAATCTTCCCTTTTATTTTATGTATTTAGAAACATTATTCTGTGAAGGAGTCCAAGGCCTTCACCAGACCACAAAGAGATTCATGACCAAAAGGTTAAGAAACTCTAAACTAGAAGATTTTAAATTATACATCCCTGAAGTACTCACAGCATTTTGTTATATATAATTGTCCATATTCCCAGTGGTTTCTCTTTGGTGAATGTCATTGGAATGGTCTGCACTGTATTTGGATAAGTGAATACAAATGATTTTTTTTCTTTTTTCTAGTGTCCACAGCTTTACTCTTCAATTTTTTTTTCCACTGTAAGTAGAAAATTCCACATCTATAAGTTCTATGAAGGTACTGCAGGAGCAGGGCTGTGCCCTATAGAATGTAAGCTCCTTGAAGGCAGGAACTTTTTGCTTTTGTCTTAATATGCCCATGACCTAGCATAGTTGTTTCTATGCAGTAGATACTTAATACATATTCATTGAATGTTAAATTTTGCTAGCATCACAAAATTATGGAAGTTTAGAGTTGAGAGGGGGTTCTAGTCCAAATTCTTCCAATTTGTGATTCCCTAACCTAAAAAAATAGAATCTGTACTTGAAAATTTCCAGTGAGGGGAGAATCCACTTGACCTTGAAGCACTCCACTTTATTTCTGGATAGTTCTAATTTTTAAGAAGGCTTTTCCACCCTTAAACCAACCTCTCTGCAACTTCTACTTAGTGCTTCTATTTGTGTCCTCTGAGACAAGAAGAACAAGAAAGATATTTTCACATGAAGTCATTTTAAATAATTAAAATAAGCAAGTACATTTCCCCTGGGTTTTTTTTCTTTTTAAAAGTTTACCATCCTCAGCTCTGTCGATTGATTCTCATAAGGCAGGTTTTTGAGATCTTTTACAATCCTATTTACTTTCTCCTGGATCCTCTCCAGTTTATTAATATGCTTTCTGAAATTTGGCACCCAGAATGAAATACACTCTTCCAGATGTGCTGTGACCAAGGCTAAACACTATCAGCCCCTTAGTCCTGGACAATATGCCTACGTGAATATAGCCAGATATTTTATTAGGTTTTTGCTTTACCATACTGTTGACTCATCTTGAGCTCAGAGTCCCATAAAATCCCACATCATTTTCAAACAAACTGCTGTCTAGCCACACTTAATCCTTCTCCTACTCAAAAAGTTGATTTTCTTACTCTGAGTGCAAGATTTTGAATTTATCTTTAGTAAATTTAATCTTCTTTGATTTGGTCTGACTTACTAGATTATCAAGCTATTTTTTTTTCTCTTAACCCCTACACTCATGTTTGAGTCATCTGCAAATTGACAAGAGTCCTTTCAACCTATGGCTTCATTAAAGACATTGGTTAAAAACACTGAACAGTATAGAAACAAGGAAAGTTTTATAAGACACTTCATTAGAAGCTGCTGTCCAAGGTGGCATCAACTGATTAATGGCTACTTGCTGAGTTTGGTCAATCAAGCAGCTCTAAATCGAGCCAATTGTTCTATCATTTGGACTATCTCTCCATTTGTTCATGAGGATAGGAGAGATTTTGTTAAAAGTTTTGATGAAACCTAAGTCTACTATGACCATTACATTCCACTGATCAATTATTCTAGTTACCCTGTCAAAAAAAAGTGAATAAGCTCATTCTGACATGAAATGTACTTCTTGAAAGCATGCAGAACTGAAAAGTGATCTCTGCTCCTTTTCCTAAATGCTCATAAATCATCCATTTAATTTTTTAAATTTTATTCTAAAAAAAGAAGTAAATCCCATCGGCCTGTAATTCATAGACTCTACCACCCTTCCCCTTCTATTATTTTTTCTTTTTTCTTTTTGGAAAATTATGATGTTATTTAGTCCTGTAGCCATCTATCCCATTCTCAAAGATCTTAGAGATCATTTGACAGTTATCTTTGATTTCACAGACCATAAATTCTGCATCTTCCCATTACTTACTAATGAAGGCCAATCTAATGCATCTGGCATGCAAGATTCTCTATTATTTCATTCTGGCTTTTCTTTCTAGACTTATCTCCTTATATAAACATGATCTAATCAATATGAATTATTCTTCAAATATTCCTAATACTTTCTCATAGCCACGACCTTGTTCATGCCCTTTTAACTAGAATGCCCATTCCTCCAGGAATTAAATGTTCAATTACTACTCGACCTTCAATATTTCCATGAAGTTTCACCTCTTCCACAAACCTTCCCCATTCTCTCTAACCAGGTATAATTTGTCTCTCTCCTACATTTCTACAACTCTTGGTCTATACCACTTTCATTGAATTTTCATATTTTGCCTTGAATAATGGTATCTTAACATATATATATTAATTATTCTGTTATATTTGAGCTCTTTAATGGTACAATCTTCTTCCTCTTCATATCCTCCAAAGTGCCTAGCATGGGGCCATGCACAAGCTAGTCACTGCAGTGACTAGTATTTGTTAAATGAAGGTGTGAATGAATGAGTTATCCAATGCAGCTCACCTCCAGTAACCTTTCATTTCAGATAACTATAGTAATAAAGATCATGGATACTATTATAGCAGATTATACATTAATAACTATGCAAATATTCCTTCAGCCAAATAATAAAAACCTTTGAAGATTCAAAATGGCACCATTATAATGTAAAAATATGCAGGAATGAATATAATTTAACTTCAAGGTGTTGAAGCAGTATTTTCTATCACTTAAATACCCAATATGGGACCACTGGAAGTATAAAGCAGAAGAGATTATTATTTCTATATCAGCAACAAAATAACAGGTACAGAATTAATATTGCTATGATATAGAGAGAAAAGTTAGAAGTGGCATTAGAATAAGGAGTATATGTGTGGTTAGTAGAGAAAAGAAGACAATAGGAAAGGGAGTAAGAGGCATATAAAATACCTTTAACTCTGTTATTTGGGTTTCTCAGAAATTCTTAACCCAGTGCCTCATCATGGCATATACTTGACCCTGGGTTCTTGAAGTCTATGCCAGTAGAGAATCATGTTGCAAAGTTTCTTCCTTGGAAGACAGGATTCATATATAATCTTGGTGACACACTGACTTCTATCTGAGAACAAAAGTAATTAAGCATAGAGAGGTTCGTCACCACTAGTTTCCATTACTACACAACGAATTCTTTGGCTATGGATTCTGAAAAAAATAAGTAAAAGAAAAAAAAAGTTCCTCTGTGAGGTTCCTTTCAGCTAAGTAATAATGGTAAAAGAGTGGAAGAAAAGGTGACAGAGAAATCATTCAATAATCTGTAAACATTAACATGATGATAAGTATTCTAAATATAAGATTTTTGTCCAATGACAAGCGAGTCAAAATAACACTGGAAAAGCTAAACTATTTCCGAATTGACATTCTTGGGATAAATAAAACCCAAATACCAGATGAAGGAAGATAGCACTGTAGGATCTCCTTGAAAAGCAAACAGAAAGAATTGGTCTAGTTGGTTTCACCATGCCCCAAAAGGAAATGAAATTCATTATTACATAGTCCATTTGCTCATCTGGACACTTTGTCTTTTAATGAGCATAAGTAAAAAAGACTATCCTAAAGAAAATAAGAATTTATTCAATATTGACAAGATAAATGCAAAGTGTTTGCATGTGTGTGTGTGTGTGTGTGTGTGTGTGTGAAGGGGTAGAGGGGCACCAGTATCCAGGGGGAGATTAAGAAATTCTTCATATAGGTGTCAATTGATCAGATTTTTGAAGGGAATGAGGGATGTTAAGACACAGAAGTGAGAAAGGAATCAATCCCAAGCATAAAGGATAGACAGTGCCAAGGTGCAGAAAGAAAGATGGCATAATATATGAAACAGCTGGACCAAAAACAAAACAGTTTAATAAGGTATAGTAATGATATTATTATTGTTACTATTGTTGTTATTAATATAATTGCTAGTCTTTATATAATGCTTTGAATGTTGTAAATAACCTTACAAATATCATCTCATTTTATCCTAACCACAACCCTGGGAAGTAAGTGCTAATATTATCCTCATTTTAAGATGGAATCATATCCATACTGAAATTGTCGCAATTAGTGAAAGCAAAAGACAAAGAATTCATCATTAAATAGAAGACTAACTCATATTTTTTCTGTCAAAAGATTATAAATAACTTGGCAGATTTAATTATCCATTGTGAATCCAAGGACAATGAAATACAAAATTTTTCAGGACACTTGGTCTATTTTTGCCTTATAGCACTCATGATGAGTATAGAGCAGAAGACACAAATGAATATAGTTTTGACTTACTCGCCACCATCTGTTGCATACATTGAATAAGTAAATAAGTTGTACAGAGAACTTGACAAGATTCTTCAAACAAATGCAACCTTCAATGAGTAGGCAACATAGAGGAGTCTGCTCAAAATTGCACTGGAAAAGATGGTTCAGGATTCATTGAAAGCAACTTAGTAAAGTGTCTACTGTGAACAAGGAGTATTCCAGGTGCCAGCAAAACCAAAAGTGAAAGTCTGTTATCAGAGGGAGCTTCACAAAAAAGACTGCATTGCTAAAAACAAAAGAATATCATTCTAAGGTATTTACCTGCAAAATGGCCTTTAGGACCATTTAGGGCCATGCTTTAGGCATGGCAACTCCCAGAGGAAATATTATTACAATGCTCTCTGTGCATCACCTCAACTGCAATTTATTCTCAAGCTAAAAAGATGATATCTTATATGAACAACTATAGAAAATAATAGACAACAAACTGAGTTAAAGACCATTAGAAGAACTGGGGAAAGGATTTCTATAAATTTGGTAAAGCAACTTCCTGCTATTGAATATACTGGCTAAAAAGAGTGTTCCTTGAAGTATCCCAGAAAAAAAATCATGACTCTAAATGGACTAATACGGCAGACTGAAATTGAATCAAATGGAAATTCACTTGATGACTCACCCACCAAGTTATTTTCCAGTAAATTGGCAAATTTCTGAGTTCCATCAATTCTTGACAAGGAACCCAGCCCAGAAAGCAAAAACTAGCTCCTTTGTTTTCATTGGTGACTCATGAGAAAGAAAATCGTAGAATCACAGAATGCTCAAGCTAAAGTATTAACATTAGAAGCCATCTAAGCCATCCCATTCCTGAATAAGAATTCATTCTATAACATACACAACAAAGAGTCATACAGTTACTTCTTGAAAACCTCTAAAGAGGGACTTACTTTAAAGGCAGCCCCACTTTGGATAATTCTTTTTTTAATTAATTAATTACTCTCTCCTATTTTCCCAATCTATCGGTTCTCTGTTGCCTTAATTTACTTGCTTCTACCAATCAGTAATAAAATCCTATTGATTCTATATCCACAATGGCTCTAGAATCCATTCATTCTTTTCCCTTTTACTACTAGTTATGGCCCTTATCACCTCTCATGTGGACTATTAAAAGAAGCTGCCTGTCTCCAGTTTCTTCTTATTCCAATCCATCCCACATAAGACTTAGTTTTTCCACCTAGCTTCTCTCTTATACTTCATGATCTCCAGAAACTCATCATCTTGCAAGATGAAATGAACTCTCTAATTCACACACTCACAAATCATCTCCTACCCAGCCTTCAGGATTTCATTGTTCTCCCTGGGTTGGGTAATGCAGACAACTCCTACCTAAGCCCTCCTATCAGCTTCTTTTTATGTGGTGTTCCCTTGCATTTGATTGTGAGCCCCTTCAGAGAAGGGACTATCATGCCTTCCTTTATATCTCCAGTGTATAACACAGTGCCTGGCACATATTAGATACTTAAAAAATGTTCATTGACTCTGATTGCTAATTCATAGCCCATGGCACTCCATTGCTCAAAAATCTTTGTGGAATCTTCATTGTCTCCTGAACAAAAATCTAACTCCTTGGTCTAGCATTTAAGGCCCTTTATCATCTGTTTACAACTTCCTAGCCTAGCAACACCTTATTCCCCTTCAGATTCCCTGTGGTCTAACTAAATTAGTCTACTCACTACTACTCCAAAATACATCCTTTCCCCCCTCTCTATATATTTGTTTGTGCTGTTACTTCTGTGTGGAAAAAGTATTCCCTCATGTCCACTGTTTAAAATCTTACTCATTCTTCAAGGTCTAGCTCAGATACCTCATCTTTCATTTAATCTTTCCTGATCTCTCTAGCCAAAAGTCATTCCTTCTTTATATGAACTCTCAAAGCACATTGTTTTTCACATGCTCATTCACATTGCATTTTGCAACATAGAGATGTATGCAAATTTTATTTTCCTCCAATAGATTACAAACTCTTGAGGACAGGATCTCAGTCTTATTTATATTTGCATTTCCCATGATATCTAGCATGGTGCACTGAACTTAGTAAGTTTTTACAATGTGTTTGTTAAGTTGAATTGATTATAACTATAAATAAATTTGTTTTCACATTCTGATTTTTACCAGTTTTCTGTTACACACCAGGGAGCCTAGTCTAGTAAACACTTTCCTTTGCTAAGGGCGTCAATCAGGAAAGCAGACTTCAAAGCCTCCAACAAATTCTTTCTTAGGGAGAACTCAAGTATAAATAATCTCCCAATTCAAGAATTTTCTAATTGTTCTTCCCTGCCTTTGATATTAACTGGTTTTCAGTCTTTGGCCTTTACATATACATTTCCCCAAAGTGGGAGGAAGGAAGGTATTCCTTTCTCATCAATAGGATTGAGTTTAATGGTTATAGAGAGTTTCAAAACTGTCTGATGGCATCATTCTTCCTTTGGCTTCAACTCTACTCCCAGCAGTCCCTTTACTGAATATTTCACTCAACTTGATGTAGTGTCGAGTTGGTGAGTATTTTCAGATGATTTGTCAATACCAACTGATGTTTTCTTGTCACAGATAAACAGCCTGCACCATGAATCAATAGCATGCCAGCAATCCTGTTACAATCTCCTCTAATGTGTGTGCAGTATATTGACAGTAGATAAATTACCTTGAATGTCTGCAAATGTTAAATGGCTTAGCTATTTGTGCTCTGTCATTCTGTGCCGCTTTACAAAGTAGGACATTTGTTTTCAGAATGGCCAGAGAACATGAGCAGAGCTGCATCTACGTGCATCACGGCAGGAGGAATTTAAGCTCCCTTGACCATAACTTTGAATGGAACCAATGGGCTGAAATCCATTTACGTAGCAATACACAAAGCTTAGATTATGTGGCAGTACATATATCGATAGATAGAGATAGATATAGATATAGATACATAGATCTATATATGTGTGTGTATGTATATGTGTATATATGTATGTTTGTGTGTGTGTATATATACACATATACATATGTATGTTGTGTGTATGTATATGTGTACATAAGTCTATATACACTAATAATAATAATAATAGCTATCATTTATATAGCTCTTTAAGATTTGTAAAACATTTTAAAATATCTCATTTGATCCTCATACTCATCTTTTTGTTCCATCCAATGTTAAACTCAGAGCAGCCCTTGAAATTATTCTGATGTGAATAGAAATGTAATTCATGTGTTGTTCATAAGGGTCTTGGAAACACCACACTGCATCCTATCCAAGGTCCATCAGGTCCTACCTATTGTCTTATCCAGATCAATATTCTGTATATGGTGCAGTGGATCATTCAGAGCCTGAGCATTCAAATTGCCTTTTTACTAAAATCCAATATCAAAGCAGTTCCCACAGCAGTAAAAGGCAGTTCAAGAAGATTAAAAAATAATAGATGAAAGTTTCTGGTAAGAAGGTTAAAATGAGTAAGCAAAAAAAAAAACGAGTAAGCAAAAATATTTCCAGGCTTCTCAGTATCTTCTAACCAAAATCTCGAAAATACTAATATTGAGATGTTTTTTCTTTTGTGCACATTTCTTTATAAAATTTATTACTAACAATCATTTAAAAAATGTCCAAGTTCCAAATAAAAAATTCTTCTTCCAGCCCCTCCTGCATGCATTGAAAATACAAGCAATACAATAACAATTGTACATGTGAAGTTACGTAAAACATATGTCTATATCCGCCATGTTGGGAAAAAAAAGATAGGAAAAATAAAGAAAGTGAAAAAAACATGCTTCGATTTGCATTCAGAGTTCTTCAGTTCTCTCTCTGGAAGTGGATAACGTTTTTCATCATGAGTCTTTTGGAATTGGCTTGGATCATTGTCTTGATCACAGTAGTCAAGTCTTTCATAGTTGGTCATCATTACAATACTATTATTAGCATGTACAGTGTACTCCTGGTTCTTCTCACTTCATTTTGTACCAGTTCATATACATCTTTCCAGGTTTTTCTGAAACCATCTCTTTTTCATTTCTTATAGCACAATATCAATTCATCAAAATCATATACCACAACTTGTTCAGCCATGTCCCAATTGATGGGCATCCCCTCTATTTCTGATTCTTTGCCACTTCAAAAAACTGCTATAAATATTTTTGTACATATAAACCTTATTCTCTTTTCTTTGATCTCTTTGGGATGCAAAACTAGTAATGATATTGCTGGGTCAAAGAGCACACACAGTTTTATAGCCTTTTGTGCATAGTTCCAAATTACTTTCCAGAATGACTTGGCCAGGTCATAACTTTACCAACAGTGCATTACTATCTCTATTTTTCCATATTACCTCCAGCTTTTATCACTTTCCTTTTCTTTCAGGTTATCTAATCTGATAGGTATGAGGTGGTACTTCAGAGATGTTTTAATTTACATTTCTTAAATCAATAGTGATTTAGAGTATTTTTTCATGTGACTATTGATAGCTTCAATTTCTGCTTTTGAAAACCGTCTGTTCATATCCTTTGAGTATTTATCACTTGGGGTATGGTTTTTATTTTTTTCTAAATTTGACAGTTTCCTATATGCTTGGGAAATGAGACCTTTGTCAGAAAATACTTGCTGTAAATTTCCACCACCACCCACCAGCTTCCTGTTTTCCAACAATTTTGGCTGTGTTGGTTTTGCATGTGCAAACACTTTTTTTTTAAGTTCATATAATACAAATTATCCATTTTACTTCTTATGATCCTCTTTATTTCTTTTTTGCTCATAATTTCTTCTTTTATCCATAGATCTGATAGGTAAATTTTTCCATGCTCCCCTAATTAATTTATGATATTACCATTTTTGTGTAAATCATTTACCCATTTTGATCTTATTTTAGTATACAGTGGGAGATGTTTGGTATATGCCTAAGTTCTGCCAAGTTGCTTTCCAGTTTTCCCAGCACTTTTTGTCAAATAGTGAGTTCTTGTCCTAGAAGCTGGGGTCTTGAATTTATTAAACATTGGATTACTGTGGTCATTTACTATTACACACTGTGTACAGAATCACTTTCACTGATTTACTACTCTATTTCTTAGCCAGTACATATTGTTGTGATGATTACTTTTTTTTTTGTAAAATATTGTGAAATAGCACTAGGCCACCTTCCTTCATGTTTTTTATTGATTCACCTGATATTCCTTGACCTTTTGTTTTTGAATTTTATTATAATTTTCTAGCTCTATAAAACAGTTTGGTAATACGATTGGTGTGGTACTGAATAAGTAAATTAATTTAGGTAGGACTGTCATTTTTATTATATTGGCTCAGCCTACCCATGCAAAATTAGTATTTCTCCAGTTGTTTAGATTTCTATTTGTGTGAAAAGTGACTTGTAATTGTGTTCATATAGTCCCTGGTTTTGTCTTGGCAGATAGACTCTCAAGTATTTTACATTGTTTGCAGTTATTTTAAGTACAATTTCTCTTTCTTTCTCTTCCTGCTTATTTTTGGTGGTAGCATATAGAAATGCTGATGATTTTGGGGTTTATTTTATATGAATAATTTTGATAAAGTTGTTGATTGTTTCAACTAGTTTTTGTGTTAGTTGATTCTCTAGGGCTCTCTAACTATGCCATCATGTTATCTGCAAAGAGTAATAATTTTGTTTTCTCATTGCTTATTCTAATTCCTTCAATTTCTTTTTTCTTGTCTTATTGTAATAGTTGGCATTTCTAATACAATATTGAATAATAATGTTGATAATGGAAATCCTTGCTTCATCTCTGATTTTATTGGGAAGGCTTTAAGTTTATCCCCATTACAGGTAATGCTTGTTCTCTCAATTTTAGATGGTCACTACTTATAATTTTAAGAAAGGCTGCATTTATTCTTATCCTTTATAGTGTTTTAAATAGGAATGGGTATAGTATTTTATTAAAAGCCTTTTCTTTTTAAAATATAATGTAATTTATTTATTTTCAGTTTTCAACATTCACTTTCACAAGATTTTGAGTTTTGAATTTTCTCCCCCACCCTCTGTTCCTCTCTTCCCAAGATGGCATGCAATCTCACATAGTCTCTACTTACACATTCATATTAAACCTATTTTCACATTAGTCATGATGTAAAGAAAAATTAGATCTACTGGGAGGAACCACAAGAAAGAAAAAAAAATGAGAGAGAGAGAACAAATAGTATGTTTCAATCTGCATTCAACTGTCTAGTTCTTTCTCTGGATGTGGATAGCATTTACCATCATGAATCTTCTGGAGTTGTCTTAGATCCTTGTATTGCTGAGAAGAGCTAAGTCTATCAAAATCAGTCATCACACAATGTTGCTGTTACTGTGTACAATGTTCTCCTAGTTCTGCTTACTTCACTCAGCATCAATTCATATAAGTCCTTCGAGGTTTTTCTGAAGTCTGCCTGCTCTTTACTTCTTACAGCACAAGAGTATTGCATTACATTCATATAAGACAACTTGTTTACCATTCCTTTGATGGGCATGCTCTCAATTTCCAATTCATCACCATTACAAAAAAGAGCTGCTATAAATATTTTTGTACATGTGGGTAATTTTTAAAAGCTTTTTCTTCATCTATTGAAATAATCATATGATTTTTGATGCTTTTGTTATTGACATGGTCAATCATGCTTAGATTTTTCTAATATTTTACTAGTCCTACATTGCTGGTATATATCTTACCTGGTCATAGTGTCTGGTGTGTGTGTGTGTGTGTGTGTGTGTGTGTGTGTGTGTGTGTGTGATATTACTGTAATCTCCTTTTTTTATTTAAAATTTTTGCTTCAATATTCATAAGGGAAATGGAACCATCTTTTTCCCCCTTCTGTTTTTGTTCTCCCTGATTTAGGCATTCAAACAATATTTATGATTTGTTTCAAGAAAGAAATTTGTCAGGATAACTCTAATTATTTTTAAAATTAATTTATACAGTATTTTGATTAATTATTGATTAAGTGTTTTGTAGAGTTCATTTGTAAATCCCTTTAGTTTTCTGGATTTTTTTTCTCAGGGAGCTCATTTATGGCTTGTTTAATTTCTTTTTCTAAAATAGGATTACTTAATAATTTCATTTCCTCTTTGGTTAATCTGGCACTTTTTTAAAAAAAATTTCATCTGTTTTACTTAGATTGTTGACTTTACTGGCATGTAATTGGGTATAATAATTCCTCATAATTGCTTTAATTGTATCTTCATTGGTGGTACATTCACCTTTCTCATATTTGATACTGGTAATTTGGTTTACTTTTTTCTTTTTATAATTAAATTAACCAATGGTTAATCTAATTTTTTTTTCATAAAACCAGCTCCTAGTTTAGTAGTTCATTTTTTTTACTTTCAATTTTCTTAATTTCTCCTTTGATTTTTAGGATTTTCTTTTTAATGTTTAATTTAGGATTTAAAATTTGCCCTTTTAAAACAAGTTTTTTAGTTGTATACTCAATTTATTGATCTGATCTTTCACTTTTATTGATGCAAGCATTTAGAGATATAAAATTTTCCCTAAGAATTACTTTGGTTGAATCCCACAAATATTGAGATACTGTCTCATTTTTATTATTATCATAAATGAATTATTGATTATTTCTATGATTTCTTCTTTGATCCATTCATTCTGTAGGGTCAGATGGTTTAGTTTTCAAATAACTTTTAATCTATTATTCCACAATGCATTGTTGATTACAAATTTTGTTGCATTATAGTCTGAAAAGGGGACATTTAGTATTTTTCCATTTCTGTATTGTTTGTGAGTTTTTTATGCCTTAATAAATGATCAATTTTTGTGAAGCTACAATAAAAGCTCTATTCCTTTCTGCCCCTATTCAACAGAAGTCTATCATAGTTAACTGTTCTAAAATTCTTTTCATCTCCTTAACTTCTTTCTCTTTTATTTTATACTTAGATTTATCTAGCTCTGAGAGCAAGAAGTTTAGTATTGTTTTAACATCTGCTTGCTTCTGTAACTTATTTAACTTTTCCCTTAAGAATTTTAATGTTATGTTGTTTGGTGTGTATATAATTAGTATTAAGATTACTTCATCACCTATCACACCTTTTAGCAAGATATAGTTTCTCTAAATATCTCTTCTAATTAGGTCTATTTTTGCTTTTACTTTGAGATCATGATTGCTAATCTTGCCCTTTTTGTTTTTGTTTAGTAGATTCAGCTCAACCTCTTATTTTTACTCTGTGTCTTTTTGTTTCAAGTGTGTTTCTTGTAAAAAACATATCGCTGGGTTCTGTTTTCAAATACATTCTGCTATTCACTTCCATTTTATAGGTAAATTCATCCCATTCACATTAACAGTTATGATTACTAACTGCACATTTCCCCCTATCTTATTTTCTTCTGCTTTTTCTTCTCTTCCTTTTTTTACCCTGTCACTCCTCAAAAGGTTATTTTACTTACTGCCTCCCTTAATTCACCCTCTTTTTTTTACCCCCTCTTTTTTTATCCCCTTCCATTCCTAATTACCTGTGGAGTAAGATAGATTTCTACATCCAAGTATGTGTATTTATATCTATTTTTTCTATCCATCTATCTATCTGTCTATTTATCTATATTTTATTTTCCTTGGACAAATTCAGATGAGAATGAGGTTCAAGTATTGCCTACCTACTTTCCACTGCACTGTAAAAACTCTTCCTTGAATGTTTCTTTTTTGTGAAATATTTCCCCATTCTTTCTTTCCATTCTCCCTTCTTCCAGTGCATCCCTCTTTCTCACAAATACATTTTTTGGAGATCTGCAAAACATAATCAACCCATAATATCCTCTGTTTATGGAGAGTTCTTCTAACTGTCTTAATGATGATAAAGTTCTCAGAAGTTACATTTATCATCTTCCCACATAGAAATGTAAATAGTTTAACCTTGTTAAGTCCCTTATTATTTTTATTTCATGTTTAACTTTTTTATCATTATTTTGAGTCATATTCTTGAAAGTCAAATTTTCTATTCATCTCTGGTTTTTCCATCAGGAATTCTTGAAGTTCTTTTATTTCATTAAATCTGTCTTTTTTTCCTCTGAAAGATTATACTCAGTTTGTTTTTTTGTTTTTTTTTCTGGGTAGACTATTCTTGGTTATAATCCTATTTCCTGTGCCTTGCAGAATATTATATTCCAAGCCCGCTGCTCCTTTAACATGAAAGCTACTAAATCTTGTGTGATCTTGACTTTTACTGCATGGTATCTGAATAGTTTCTTTCTGGCTGCTTAAAGTATTTGCTCTTTGATTTAGGAGCTCTGGAATTTGGCTATAATATTCTTGGGAATTTTCATTTGGGGATCTCATTCAGGAAGTGATAGGTAGATTCTTTCCATTTCTATTTTACCTTCTGATTCAAGGATATTGGCACAATTTTCCATGATAATTTCTTGAAATATGGTGTCTAGGTTTTTATTTGACTATGGCTTTCAAATAGCTCTATAATTCTTAAATTGGCTTTCTTCAGTCCATTTCAAAATCATTTGTTTTTTTTCCAATGAATTATTTCCTATTTTCTTATATTTTTCATTCTTTTGAATTTGTTTTATTGTTTCTTGATGTCTCATGGAATCATTAGCTTCAACTTGTTCAATTCTAATTTTTGAATTTTTAAAGAATTATTTTCTTCAGTGAGCTTTTGTACCTTTCCCCCCCCCCCCCATTTAGCCAATTCTCCTTTTCAAGGAATTATTTTCATCAATGAAGTACCTATTTTACCACTTGGCCAATTCTGTTTTTTAAAGTATCATTTTCTTAAGTATTTTTTCTGCTTCTTTTATCAAGTTATTGTCTTTTCACAATTTTCTTGCATTGCTATCACATATTTTCTCAATTTTTCCTCTACCATTCTTATTTGAGTTTTAAAATAATTTTTAGATCTCCCAGGAATTCTTGTTGGGCTTGTGTCCAATTCACATTTTTTTCCTTTGAGGCTTTGCTTGTAGCTTGTCTTCTTCTGAGTTTGTATTTTAATCTTCCTGTCACGTAATAGCTTTTTATGGTCCACTTCTTTTGTTATTTGCTCTTTTCTCTCTCTTATTGCTTGACTTTGAAGTTCATGCTAAAGTTGGGCTCTGTTCCCAGGGTGGAGATTGTGAGGGTACTGTCCCAAGCTTCAGGCTTTTTACACTGCTCTGTTCAGAGATATCTATGGGAGGTTGGAAGTTTTCAGTCCTTCTAATGTGGTATAAGCCAAGGAGAGATGTCATCACTATGCTTCTGGCCTATTTTCTGGTGCTTAATAAGGAAAGCAACCTGATCCCTTGAAGCAATAAGAAATACTGCCCCGCAGGGCCTCTGCTCCATTAGGACCAAAAGCTCTAATCTTTCCCCCAGAAATGTGGCCCAGAGGTGGGCATGAGCAAGGGAGATGGAGAGAGAGAGAGAAAGAGAGAGAAATTGAGATTCTGATAGAGATAGAATTTCAGAACCAAGGACACAAGATGAAGATTGGTTTTGGCAAGGAGAAAAGTCATTTCTTTCTCATAAAACAGAGGAAAAGAGAAGAATAAAGAAAAATATAGAGTAGTTTTTAAGTGAGTTGTTGAGAGGAGAAGGAACTTCTCTCAAGATATTCTTGATTTTTCTTAGATTTATCCTACTTTAGTAGGATACAAAGTCCCTTGCAAGAGAAAAGGTTGAGGAGTGGTAAAGAGAGCTTAAAGAAAAGAGAGGAGATTTGGAATGCTTGCTATGGAAAGTGTGATAGAGAGTATTTATGAATTCATGGAAGAATATAGATTGTTATTCAATATTTGAGACAATTTTGATATTATGTAACACAATTTGTAGTGGACTACGTTGGTATATCTATGTGACTGGCTTTAGTGGCTTTTAGAAACTTGTGAGTAAAAGTGGGGAAGACAGATTGTGGGAATAACACATTTTGGGACTTGGAAAAAGAGTGAATGGTGATAGGATAAGACAACAAGGGACTCAGGAGTAAAGTAGACATATAATTGAACTGGTTAACCATAGAATTGAAGACTTTGAAAGAAGGAAAATGAAAGTAAAGCTGAGATAATTAAGTAGGATAACAGGAAATGATAAGCCAACTAGACAACCCAGTTATGAAAAAAAAAGAAATGAATAGAGGGTATGATAAGAGGGAAGAGATGAAATGATAAGGGGGTAAGATAAGAATGAATTTCAGAATTCCACATCATGGAGGTAGCATAATCATGGTGACTGGATCTGCTAGGATATGACCACATCAGTATGTGACTGAGGTAAAATTAAAACACTCTAAAGTTCATTTGGAGGTTGGTGAATTGGGAAGCTGATGTATAAGAGACATAAATAATTATAATCAAATATGAAGGAAGGGGATATTGTTGAGAGGAAATCTATGAACCACATAAGGAATTTCTTGAAGGTAGAAAAAAGATCAGCATTCCAGCAGATGGCAGCACAAGGATCTGGACTGAGAGGTATAGATGAACGACATGACCTTCAAAGAGAAAGAAGTCACTGTAATAATGCTGGCTGGCAAAGTCATGGTTTAGAAGTGTCAACAGTGAGGAGCAAGAAGTATGTTGAATCCCCTTCCTAGTCCAGTGTACCATGGATCATGAGAAAAATAACATTTAAAACTAAAGAGTACAGGAATATAATTTCTTACAGAGGTAGCCAAGTTTTAATTAGCATCATAAGATACAGTAAAGAGATAAAGGAAAACAGTTATTTTTGTTGTTGTTGTTAAGAATAAAGCATGGGCTACAAAGGGGACAACTAAACAGAAAGATAAAGTAAACCAAGTTTGGTGTTTAGGGATGGGATTGGGCCATGCTGAATAGAAGTAGGAGGATAAATGGATATTTGCCTCCACACATAGCAGATGAGCAGAAGTTAAGAGTTGATTCAGTTGATTGGAGTCTCCAGACTTCAGGATCCTGTGATGATCAAATATGTCATCAAAATGGGTATAGTGATATCAGCTTTTAAAGTAAGACCCTTAAAAACCAGAGACTTAGGGTTTCATATAGGTTGTAATGAGACATGTCCATGCATAGCAGAAAGGGGAGTATTTAAATAAATATTTGAAATTCCCAGCCTGTATTGAATTCATGCTAGGTGTGTGCTTTGTAGCCTCATTACAAGATGGCAGGGGTTGAGTCACAACCAACAGATAATATCTAATAAAGCACTCCTTCAATTTTCCATCTCTTAGTTCCCAAAAGCACAGAGCCTTTATAACCTTGGCATCCTGAGACCCAGAAATTTAGATGGATCTTCCCCAGATCTCTGATGAATGTGAGAGCATCTCCTTCAGTACAGTAGAATAGGCCCAATAGTACCCCAGGCATGGTGACAGTCTTTTAGTGAAGAGTTATATGGGTTCTGAAACTCTCAGAGTTCAGTATTTGGTGTACTTTACAAAGTTCTGGTTCTCTTGGCAGTAGTTTAGAAACTTGTAATACAAAGCAATGTGAAAAAAAATCCCTCTGAAATATCTCCAGTTTTCCTACAAGCTCAGGTTCATTCATCCAAGAAACTTGGGATCATTTACCCTAATAATCCACAATCCCAGGGGAGCCTCTATAAAGTTTGAGAATTGTTGACATTAAAATACAGTGTCTTTTTAGTACTTTGAGTTCATGGTCAAAGTCCTTTGTCCTCTATAATAATTCACATCTTCATAACTAACTCCCACTCTACCTTACCACATGCCAGTGCTACCTATGATCTTCACTTTATGAATGGGACACCTAGGACCCTGGGAAATATATCACTAAGGATGTTCGAAGAAACCCTCGGTTGCCAACTTAGAGTTCCTGACTTTTAGGGAAGGCAACTAGATTTGCCAGATCAATACTTGGAATATGTGCTGTCTCTCCTAAAAAGTCTGGTAAGGCTTGGCTAAGAAGAAGACAGAAGAAAAGACAACTCCCTTGATCCTTTTCAGAGGTGGCAGTCCACTGGTGTAGGACATTTCATACCAAGTCAAAGTCCCTTAATGTGTTAATTGGTTTTGCTGATTATTAAAAAAAAATATTCTTCATTGGGGGGAGTAAATTCTTTATTATAGAGGATGGCTTTGAGGAAGTAAGATAGGAAGGATGCTGAGGGGCAGGTAGAAGATACAAAAAAACAAAGTATATATTAAAATTATTTTAGAAAAAGAAAATTTTTTTTGAAAAATACAATTTCTCTTCTTGAAAAAGAAAATGATTAGAAAAGTAGAATGATACAGCAGAAGGTGGGTGGGATCTGGAGTCAGAGGAACTGGGTTCAGTTCTGATCTTGTCACTAAATATATCTATGATCTTGAAAAAGTTTTTAACCTTTTTAGGTCTCAGTTTCTTAAATTAACTGTTTAAAAAATAAAACAAGAGAGAGTATATTAGGTGAACTTGAAGGTCCCTTCTATTTTCAGATCTATGGTCCTATGATATTACAATACGTTTCACCAAGTATTTCCCTTGTTTAGAAACTTTCAGTAGCTAACATTGTATGTAGGAAGGGATATAAACTTCTCAATCTGTCATTTGAAGCCTATAATAATCAGACCATAACACTGCATTCCAAACCAAATTGGATTACTCTTTTTTTTTCTTTTTTAGCACTGAACTTCATGTATTCAGTCAGCTCATCCACCACGATTGAAATGCAATCATAGAATACCACAATTGTAAGGGAACTCAGAGGTCATCTAGCCCAGCTTATACCTGAACAAGAATTCCCTCTAGAAAATCCCAAATGAGATACCTTCTATTTGAAGAATTCTAATGAGGGTGAAGCCTCTTCCTTCAACTATGCCCATTCCACTCTTGGATACCATTAATTATTAACTATTTCCTTACATAAGAACTATAAGCTTCTTTTCTCCAATTTCCATCAATTGCTTCAAATTCAGCCTACTTGGACTATAGAGGACAAGTCTTACCTTTCTTCCACATATTCCACATATTCCAAATATTCCAAATAAAATTATTGTAGCAATTATTTTAGCCCTTTCCTCCCCTTCTCCAGTCTCCTCCCCATCTTTTTTCTTCTAGTCTAAATACGCTTTAAAACAATTCCCAAAGAGCATAATCATGTGACCCTACATCATATAGATCATCATTCCCTTTACATGCTGCAGCTTGTCAGTGCCAAATACCAGTCTCCTTTTAGAACTGGAATATACTACAGATATGGTATGATAAGAGAAAAAAAATAGCAAAAGTCTGATTCCCCTCAGTTTGGACACTATGGCTTTCAATGCAACCAAAGACTGTATTTAGTTATTCTGACCACTATTTCACACTGCTTAGTTTAATTTGAATCAAACTAAAACCCACAATTTTTTCTTCAGATAAACTGTTGCTGGTCATACCTTCCCAGTCTCATACTTGCAAACTATTGTTTCAACACAAGTGCAGGTCTTTACATTTATTTAATCATCTTATTTTTTCTTATTTAATTCAGTCCATTGATCTTGCCTTTTAAGACCTTTATGGATTCTGTCATTTGGTGTGTTAGTTCTTCCTCTCAGTTTTTTTTTGTTTTCTGCAGTTTCTATAAGAATGTCATCTATGGCTCTATGTATGGCTTTTGATAAAAATGTGTAACAATACATGGCCAAGCACTGTTGTCTAGGGTACCATTCTAGAGACTTCTCCTTTTCCTTGAGTCAATGCCAACCCATTAATAAATCCATTCAATTTTAATGCCCTCTGACATGTGTGTTGCTGAAATATACCAGAGTCATTAATAGAAGGTGATCATTGACATTTCTATCCTCTTACCCACAAGGTGAACATGAAAGACTGTCAAATGCTTTGCTGAAGTCTAAATAAATTTTATCTATAACGTTTCCCTCAACAACCAGTATGTTGTCAAAAAAGAAGATAAGCTAATCTAGAATTATCTGTTCCTGATCAAGGCATACTCTTTGTGATGACCACTTCTCATCATCAAACAACTGTTTAACTATATATTCCATTTTTTCCTGAAGAATTGATGGCAAGGTCTCTCTCTCTCTCTCTCTCTCTCTCTCTAACTATATATGTATATATATATATATACACACATATATCTATATATTTTTCTCTCAACATTTTTTTTCTTTTGATGAGATGGTATGATTTTTGTTCCCCATAGTATTTCAAAAATTGGAGAGACTGCTCAACAATCACACCCATAACTTTTATTTTAAAACTATCTTATTTTAATTGATGTATTTTGTTTTTACATTGCATTCATTTCCAAACATTTCTCCCTCTGTCCCTTAAACAGTTGGCCATGTATTGCTAAAAAAAAGAAGAAGAAGCAGCAAAAAAGCAGTTAAGTAAAACTAATCAGCACACTGACCATGCCTGAAAATATATACAATATTCCACACACCAACTCTGTTTTTTGCAATAACAATAAATAGATGCATTTGCTTAATTCTTTTCTCAAAAAGAACTTGCCCGTTTTATTTATGCACCATTTACTACTTGTTATTCTTACTTTTTCTATTGTTATGCTCACTGTGTATATATTTTCTTCTGCTTACTTCACAATGAATAAGTTCATTTTAGTTTTCCCATACTTCTCATCACAATTAATCTACCAAAATTTGTTTACTTATTATCCAATAGATCACCATTTTTATTTTTAAACCCTTAATACCACACACACACACACACACACACACACGGATATGTTGAATATGAATATGTTGGTATATATGGAATCTTTAATTTCTGAAATCCTAGGGGTATATTTCTATCAGTAGAATCTCTGGATTAAAGTGTATGGGCATCTTCTTTTTTTTCCCTTTGTGGTCAAGGTCTAACTCAGGCTAGTCCCCTTACATTTTAGGTATGATTTTAGAAGAAATTGGGGGATTTTAAACAAAAGGAGTTTTATTTAGCTATAGCATAGAGATGCTCCACACAAGAATAAAAATTATTAATGTTAATAATAATAATAATAATAAGCATTTATATAGAGGCTTAAGTTTTGTAAGCACTTTTACTTTTTTTTTGTAGGTAGATTCCTTATCTCAATATGGAAATGAGTCTGGTCATCAGTGAAGGATATGGTGCCTCATTCAGCTATGGGGCATCCATCATATCTGAAGGGCTCCTACTTTACCAGGAAAAGTCTTTTGCTTTAATGCCTTTAAGTGACTAATAAGCCATATCTGCATGACTTATGGAAACTGTATTAATAGTATGTGACTTGAGTCTTAGCCCACTGTGCCAATTGTCTTGGATACATCTTCCTTGCATTTTAGAGAAAGAATATCCTAACCTACACAGTCAGGAGGAAAACCTGGAGATTGAGGGAATTCTGGTAAATATTTATCCTATCAGACATTTTTGTCACTTTTTTAGTATAATTCCAAATTCCTTTCAAAAATGGTTGAAATATTTCAAAGCTCCACCAATAACATATTAATGTTCCTATATTCCTACAACCCCTCTAGCATTGACTCTCTCCATATTTTGTTATCTTTAACAATTTCATGAGTTTAAGATGAAACATCAGAGTTGCTTTGCATTGCATTTATATTCTCATTAGTGATTTGGAGCAATCTTTCATATGGTTATTAATAGTTTGTAGTTCTTTTGAGAACTATTTATTCATTTCTTTTAACTACTAATCCACTGGGGGATATCTACTAGGTCTCAGTATCTTTAGATATAATTTGTATAAGACTAGTGATGTGCTCTGATTTCAGAAGCTAAGTGTTCTCTTGCCATGTATTGCCTTATTCATCTTGGGTTTTGCATCCCTATTTACTCTATAAAAATTCTGTCCTTTCCTGTCCTAAAATCAGTCTTCTTTTGTTAGAAAAGTAAGCGCTAAGTAAGTCTGGCTTCCCTCCACCATCCATTATCATAATTTCATCCACCCTGAGTAGTAGGCCTATCCCTTCTTTGATCCTTCTTTTTTCCCCAATAGGACTTTTGTGTTTAGTTTTTGTGTTTATTATTTATTTATAGCCTCAGTTCATTCTAATATTTAAATCTTTTCAAACTATTATTATAGAATTGTATTATGCTTTCATCCTTATGCTTTCTTTAAACACATTCATCGTTCATAAATATCTTTTAAAATGGATATATTTTGTTGTTATTTCATTTTTATTCTTAATTGCATTCTCTCCCCTCCTTTTGCAGAGTACATCATCCTGCTATCCCTATTGAAAATATAAGTTAATCAAGGAGTTGTCTATACATCCATATCTTTATATTAAGACAGTTTCTTCTAACTTTCCTCTTCATTAGAACTACTTTTATTTTTATCTTCAAAACTCTATTCTTAAGAGTTTGCCAACCCTCTCAGGAAGACATTCCTTATATAATTTTAGAGGAAGGGATGCTACCTAGCCTTTCACTTGTCATGATAAAAAATCTGTGACAAGGAGAAATTGAGGCACAAAGTTCCTGAGCATGATCAATTTATTAACAAGACTAGCAATTGCCATTAAAGGGGATCTAAGGCTCCTCAGTAGCTAAGAATGTATCCCACAGAGCAGCTCTTTCACGCATTTGGTTATATAAGGTACCAGAAGCTATCAAGTGAGGCAGACTAAATTAAGACTGTGATGAACTACAATAAACTAAGACACAGAGATGAAGGGTAGGCTTTGTTTGACTTGACTCAAAGTGTGTGTGTGTGGGGGGTGGAATTTCCATAACCCAGAACAACAAGGAAAACTCAGAGTTGACTCATATCCCCTGGAAAATCTCATGGTGGGCAAATATCCTATGATCAGATTTCCTTCTTTTCCCCCATGGTCAGCAAAAGCTCACAGATTTGAGTTTTGTGGGTGGGCTTTAATGCATAGGAATAGGGAAATAAAACTCTTACAAATTTTACTAATAGACCCTATATATCAAGTCTGAATTTGATTTACAAATATTAATTCTGATTAGATACACTGATTAGATACAATTCTTAATAATTAATCAAATAATACAAAATAAAGAGGGATATCAATTTTCAACTTCACAAACTGAATCCCTTAAAATCTGCTATCCCTAAATCTTGAAGGAATGTCAGATGATTCCTGCATTTTCTCATTTGTAAACTATATAACAAATTACTCTCTTTCCTTCAATATTCCTATTTTTTTAACATACTTGGCAGAATCAATTAGCATCTAGCAATTATTTTTCCACTTCTTTATCTTACCAAGATTCAAGATATAGTTAAGACAAACCAAGATTTTATTAGTTGCTCTGTTTTTGTCTGTGAGATAGCTCAAGTCAATATCCAGAAAACTAATATACCTCATCATTACTGTATCATTCCTCTGTACAAAATGGGCAATCTGCTTCATAGTATCTTCATCCATTTCTTCTTTCTGTCCACGTAGCCCACAGGATATCACAAAGATAATATCATATGTGTTTCTTTCTCTATTGATCTGCATGCAAACATTATCCATTGTGTGTGACAAATGAAAAACTCCAACACAGTGAGTTTCTGAGCAATTAACAATCAATTAATTAATTAGTCTAGCTGCCAATCGATAAATTGATGGTCAGTGGTTTCTCTAGGTAACCAAAGACACAAAAAGCCTTAGATATTTTTTTTAAAAAGGAATGCCCTAACAAATGAAAACCTACTCTGATTGGTGGATATTTAATGAGGAGGTGGCTAGAAGTCTTCAGCTGCTCTTGCTGAGAACATGGCTTGTTCATGAGACTCAGCCACCTCCCACCATCTAGACAGGGGAATCCATATCCATCCAGACCACTCTGATTGGTTTTCTTTTTCATGATCTGGGTCATCCTAAACTCTAATGAGGGGGTACAAGGACAGGGATTCTTTTCCTTGGAGGCAAGAACTCCCCTGGATTAGATTCTGTTTACACTCCAAATAGAAGTAAGGTTTCCTAGTTGGGTGGGGTACCACTAAAGATTAAAGAGCACTTACCTTGAGAGCTAGGACAATCTCATTAATCAATCATGTCCTTCAGACACTGACTTTTCAGAGAGGGTGGCCCTAAATGAGGAAATAATAGAGAAAAGCCTAGATCCCAAATTTATTATTGGTTATTAATATAATAGTAAAATCACTTCTCTCATGTGCTTACTTTCTTCTGCCTACCAGATTTTTTCACAAGAATATATCTTTCTAATATATCACACCATTCTCCCCTTTAACACATTATATACCTTTTTGATAAGCTATAGTTCTCCAGATTCATAATATGAAAATATATTTTATTCCATGAAGTAATATATGCATTTATGTATATGCATAGATATGTATATGTGTACATATACTCACACGTCTGTATGTATATAAACAAGACATGCATATATGCACATATATGTGTATATAAACATATGTTTATATAAACCATAACATAATAAACATTTATTAAGTGCCTACTATGTACACTGGGGATACAAATATAAAAATGAAAGACAGTCAATGCCCTCAAGAAACTTACTATCTAATGGGGGAAGACAGCACACAAAAGGAATCTTAAAAGTAGGGTGAAGGAGTGGGACAGATTACCTGACTCAGATATCATTATAGTGGAATCAAATTCAAGCAGTTTAGCTGGTAGGAAATGAATCTATACCATCTATCTCTATTTCTGCCTCTAACTATCTATACCAATAAATACATCTTTGTAACTATACTTGTCTATATTATCATTATCTATCTATCTCTCTATCTACCTGTCTATCTGTCTGTCTGTCTGTCTATCTACTATCTATCTTTCTTTCTTTCTATCACCTTTGGCTCAAAGGGCCAGTTGTATGGGATTCGCTTCTCCATGATTATTCAATTCAATTATTGATTATTCAATACCCTATGCCTGTGAGAGGTTGGCAGATTTGTTGAGAGAAGAAAAAAGAGATCCTTGACTCCTCTAGATTACAACTTTGAGAGAGAAGAGGCATGATTCAATCTTCTCTTCAAGCCTTTGAAGAAAGAAAGATTCTAGGAAGAAACCCACATTTAGAACTTTGGTCACATCCCTATTCCAAACTTGCTACACTAAAGATTTCAAGAAGTTTTCCCTGGGAGAGAGCTGAGCTGAGCTTAGGCTGAGCTGAGTTATCTTGCTCCTAAAGAGAGAGCTCATTCAGTATGTATTATCTGGTAAGTATACTGTTTCTGATTCCTCTCATTTTACTATAAAATTGGATAAATAGGTTTGTTTGCTATTTGCTCTGTATGTTCATTGTGAAACTGGCATCTGGTGGGAAAAGTGACAAAATTTGAATTTATAGTGTGCAGCATTTGATTCCCATTAAGCAACACTAATCAGGAGTTCAGCTTGAACCTAAAATTACTTCCCCTAGACTAATAACATTTGAGGAAAGCAGATACGCATAATTTTAGGCCAATATTCCCCTCCTCTGAGAAGATCAGAGTGGCTGGCCACTGGCCCAACTTCCTACTTCCCATGATGAAAAGAATTAAATTCTCCCTTGGAGAAGGGTGAAAAAAGGACATGCTTGAGAGACACGAACAAAATATCTGTCCTTGCCTCCCTGCAAAGCCACATTTATTTGTTTTTTTTTTAATAATGTTTAATTTCCCTCCAATTACATCTTAAAACATTTTTTCTTTTAAGCAATTGGGGTTAAGTGACTTGCCCAGGGTTACACAACTAGTAAGTGTCAAGTGTTTGGTCTGAGACCAGATTTGAACTCAGGTCCTCCTGACTTCAGGCCAGTGCTCTATCCACTGTGCCACCCAGCTGCCCCTTAAAACAATTTTTTTTAACATTTTTTTTCCTTAAGATTTTGAGCTACAAATTCTATTCTTCCTTTCCTTCCCTTTCCACACCTGACATAGTTAGCAATCAGATATAGTTTATACATGTGTAGTCATGTAAAACAATTCCATATTATTGATATTGTACAAGAAGACTCATATAAACAAAAAAAAAGAAAGTGAAAAATAGTATGCTTCAGTTAATATTCAGACAATATCAGTTCTTTCTCTGGAGGTGAATAGAGTTTTTCACCACGATTCCTTTGGGATTGTCTTGGATCATTGTATTGCTGAGAATAGCTAAGTCATTCACAATTCTTCATTGTATAATATTGCTATTGTGAACAATGTTCTCCTGGTTCTGTTCACTTCACTTTGCATCAGTTCATGTAAGTCTTTCCAGGTTTTCCTGAAATCACCTTGGGCAAAGCCACATTTAGACAGACTCATTTGGACATAAATAACCTACATGAGCAAAAACTACCCCATATCCCACCATCTTACACATGAGGGCTGTGTTTGTAAGCATAGAGTTGTAGCTTCTTGTCTCTTATTTTTACCAGAAATTGTGGGAGTTTTGCCTTGGACAATTTGTTTTTCCCTATCTTTCTGTGATATAGTATTTTGCCCCTAAAGCAGCCCATTATTTTCTTAATGGGGTTATTTGAGTACAACTTTTAACCCCAATTGCCTCAGGCTTTTATTGAAGGGGCCATTGAAAGCTCTAGCCATCCATTTTATAAAGTCCATTGTTTTAGGTTTGTTTCTACTTTTGCTACCCTGGAATGGGTTTACATAAGAATTTTTCTCTGCAAATAGTTTTGTTTACATTTTGTATTCTAAAATATTTTTAAGAGAAAATTTAGTGGAAAAAAATTTTTATTGTTTCCAAACTAATTCATATGTGTTTATGTGTGTGTTTGTGTGTGTTGATGTATCCTGAGAACATCTTCTTTGTGTTCATTTCTTACTTAACACTTTTCATTTGAATGGGTGTTGTCTTAGGAAACTGCCTAAAGAAGCTGAGTGGCTGGGAAACTTGTTAGACTTATAGAGGTTCTGGGAAATTTTTACTGTGTTCAATTTTGCCTCAAAAGATGATTATTTTTTCTTATTTTGGAAAACAATTTTTATTTGCATTTTTCTCTTTTATGTTGTTTTATTCATAAGGAGCAAATTTTATTACAATCATGTATAATGTTGTATCCTGATTGTATCCTGGAATTGTTTTGGCTTAATTTTAACTTTTTTTTTGGAAGGAGGTATTACAGGCTTATCCAAACTGGCGTAACTTCATTTTAAGCTTATGCTATCAAGAAAATAATGTTATTTAATTGCTGCTTTATTGATATGATATATTTCTGAAAAGTCTGAACGCTATGTTGAAAGAGAAATTCTTTGTTTGGGTTTTCACCCTGATTAATGAGGCAAAACTCTGGACAAAGAGAATTAAAAAGGGTTTATTAAAACACATCAAGGTGGTTGATTGGTTGTTGTCCTTCGGTTCTCAAAGAGGACCAAGATGATACCACTATATTAGAGTCAAGTCACAGTGTGTCAGACTATGGCTGTTCAGACCAATAAGAATTTGCAATGCCTCAGGCACAAATAGTCCATATGAACATTTGGGGTATATTCTCTATGCATGTCTTGCATTGCTTTCAAGCTACTTTAATTTTGCTTTGCTCATAGAGCACAGCACCATCTCTGATGAGGCCATGCCATGTTGGGTGGTCCTGTGCCAGTGTCTCCCATGTCACAAATAAATTCCCAAGTTCTTAAGAGAAACTTTGAGAGTGTCCTTCTATAGTTTGTTTGGTTTTTTTTTTTTCTGTGAATGCTTGCTTTATGTGAGTTCTCCATAAAATAGTCTTTTTGGCAAGCATGCCTTTGGCATTTAAACAATGTGGCCATTCCATCAGAGCTGCACTCTCTGCAGCAGAGTTACAATTGTATGCTTGGAAGTTTAGTTAAAGAAAGGACCTTAGTGTCTGGTATCTTATCCTGCCAGGTGATCTTCAGAATCTTCCTAAAACAATTCAAAGGAAGCAATTCAGTTTCCTGGTATGACACTGGTATACTGTCCAGGTTTCACAAGCATGCAACAATGAGATCAGCACAATGGCTCTGTAGACCTTTAGTTTGGTAGTCAGTCTAATACCTTTTCTCTCCCACACTTCCCTTTGGAGCCTCCCAAACACTGAGCTAGCTCTAGCAATTCATGTGTCATCCTCAAAGTGTACATCCCTGGAAAGTATATTGTCAGGGTAAGGGAACCTATCCACAATATTCAAAACTTCTTTATTTGCTGTAACCAATGGTTCCACATAAGGCTGACGTGGTGCTGGCTGGTGGAGCACTTCTGTTTTCTTGCTATTGATTGTTAGGCTAAAATTAGGACAAACAGCAGAAAATTGAACCATACTTTGTTGCATCTCAGGTCCAGAGCTTGCATTGAGTACACAATCATCTGCATACAAAAAAAAAATCATGCACCAGCACACCCTCCACTTTAGTCTTGGCTTATAGCCTTTTCAAGTTGAACAATTTTCCATCAGTGTGGTAGCTAATATTGATGCCATACTTGTCCTCATTGAAAGCATTTGACAACATGGCTGCAAACATCATGCTAAAAAGCATAGAAGCAAGCACACAGTCACTCCTTTGGTGACTGGGAAAGTACTAGAGCATCATCTGTTATTCAGAACCCATGCAAGTATGCCATTGTGAAATTGACATAAAATACTGATGAACTTCTCCAGGCAATCAAATTTTGACGTAATTTTCCATAAGCCCTCACAACCGAGAATACCAAAGGCCTTGGTCAGATTTACAAACATCATGTACAGACCTCTGTTCTGCTCCTGGCATTCCTCCTGTAGTTCTTGGGCAACAAACACTATATTAACTGTGCTCGGTCCTTTCTGAAGCCACATTGGCTCTCAGGTGGATGACCATCTTCCAGATGAAAGATCTGCCTATTCAGGAAGACTCTGGCAGGAATCTTGCCAGCAATGACTAATAGAGAGACTTTGTTGTGTACCAGGACATTCTATTTCCTTTGTCTTTATAGAAATGGACAATTGAAACATCCTTGAACTTCTGGAGGATAACTTTCTCTTGCCAGAAAACCTAGAAAATTTCAGTCAGCTTATGCATGAGCAATGGACTCCCCACCTTGTAAATCTCAGATGGAATAGAATCAGCACCAGGTGCTCTGCCACATGAAAGGGGCCTAATGACATTTAAAACCTCTTCTTCAGTTGGAACTTCAGCTAGGGAGGGATTGACTTCAACCTGAGGTAAACAGTCAATGGCTTTAGCACTGATTGATGATGGTCTGTTGAGAATACTATGGAAGTTTGAAGCCCATCTCTCTAGGATTATGTCCTTATCAGTAATCAATGTGGCTTCATCAGCACTGAGTAGTTGGGATGCACCATAAGTCTTTGGCCCATAAATAGCCTTCAGAGCATCACAAAATTGCTTTGGATTGTTACTATCAGCATAAAACTGAATTTCATCTGTCTTCTTACTGAGCCTGCATATCTGTAAGCTTCACTTGTATTTTACTTTTGATGGAATTAAATGCTGCCTTCTTAGAGATGCATAAACTATTCTGCTGGTAAACCCTATGGAGTTCTGATTTTTTATTTAGCAGCTTCTGAATTTTCCCATCATTTTTGTTAAACCAGTCTCAATGTTTGCAAGTGTTCTGACCCAGATAAGCAAATGCAGTGCTGTGCACCAGATCTCTGAAAGCTACCAACTCCTTTTCTGCTCCACTGTTGCCAACTGTGTGTTGGCTCAACTTTCCCTCCAAGTTAGCAATAAACTGTTCCCTCTCAGAGAAGTGATCTAATCTGTTGACATTAATTCTCCTAGTAGTCATTTTATCTTGAGGCCACCACTTTTGTTGACTTCAAATATTTAGGTTGGAGAGGATAAGTCTATGATCAATCCAGCACTCTACCCCACACATTGACTTTGTTACTCTCACATCCTGTCTGTCTCATCTCCTTACAATCGCATAGTCTATTAAATGCCAGCGTTTGCTCTAAGGGTGTATCCATAAAGTTTTATTGTGTTTAGGTAAATGGAAGACAGTGTTGGTGATGAGAAGGTCATGAGATGCACAAGTCTTCAGAGGTAAGTGACCGTTGCTGTTACTGTTTCCAATTCCATTTTTCCCAAGGACTCCTTGTCATGTCTGCTAGTCTGAGCCTATTATAACATTAAAGTCACCCAGAATTATAAGCTTGCCCTCTTTTGGCACATTGGTGATAAGGGTCTCCAGGTCTTCATAAAATTTTCCTTTGACTTCATTAGGGTTCCTCGTGGGAGCATAGGTACTGATGATGGTGACATAGCATTTTCCTGCAAATGACAATTGTATTGTCGTGAGCCTGCCATTCACTCTTTTTGCGAGGCATACAAGCTTGCTGACTAGATTACTTTTGATTACAAAACCTACTCCAACTTCATGGTGCTCCCTTTCTCTGTGGCCACTTCAGAAAAAGGTGCATGCAGCTCCAACTTCAGTAAGCTGGCCTTCATTTGCGAGCCTTGTTTCACTCAGGGCTGCTATTTGGATGTGATACCTGCTGAGTTCTCTCACAACAAGAGCTGTTCATCTTTTGGGTCTACTGGATTTTCTGTTTTCTATAAGTGTGCACACATTCTATATACCAATGGATGGTGACAAGAAGTTCTAATGAACATCATAGGAATCCTAACTGTCCACCCTCTTAGCTGAATCTTGAGGGAGTCCACTTTAATTTTTTTTCTGTGCAATTTAATCATTTTGTTAATAATGCCAGCATTTTAATAAAAGGAGGGTCATTTGGCCTTTTCTCTCTCTTTTTTAAAATTTTATTTTTCCACTTAATAGGATTTTATATTTTCCAATTACATATAAAGATAGTTTTTAACATTCATTTTTATAAAATTTTTAGTTCCAATTTTTTTCTCCCTCTCTCCCTTCCCCCCTCCCCCCTCTTCAAGATGGCAAGCAATTTGATATAGGTTATACATGTACAATCATATTAAATATATTTCCACATTAGTCATGTTATAAAAGAAGAATCAGAACAAAAGGGGAAAACTATGAGAAAGAAGAAAAAAAAACAAAATAAAAGAGAAAACAGCATGCTTCAATCTGCATTCAGACTCCATAATTCTTTCTTTGGATGTGGATAAATTTTTCCATCATGAGTCCTTTGGAGTTGTCTTAGGTACTCGCATTGCTAAGAAGAAATGAGTCTATCAAAGTTAGTCATTGCACATTGTGGCTGTTACTGTGTACAATGTTCTCTTGGTTCTACTCACTTCACTCAGCATCAGTTAGTATAAGTCTCTCCAGATTTTTCTGAAGTTTACCTGTTCATCATTTCTTATAGCACAATAGTATTCCATTGTATTCATATAACACAATTTATTCAGCCATTCCCCAGTTGATGAGCATACCCTCAATTTCCAATTCTTGGCCACCACAAAAAGAGTTGCTATAAATATTTTGTACATGTGGGTCCTTTTTCCATTTTTCTGATCTCTTTGGGATACATGGGTAGTAGTGGTATTGCTGGATCAAAGGGTGTGCTGTTTTATATCCCATTTGGCATAGTTCCAAATTGCTCTCTAGAATTGTTGGATCAGTTCATAACTCCACCAACAATGCATTAGTGTTCCGATTTTCCCACGTCTTCTCCAACATTTATCATTTTCCTTTTCTGTCAAAGTAGCCAATATGATGGGTGTGAGGTGGTACCTCAGAGTTGTTTTAATTTAGAGCATTTTTTCATTTTACTATAGGCAGCTTTAATTTCTTCCTCTGAAAACTGCCTATTCATATCCATTGACCATTTATCAATTGGGGAGTGACTTGTATTCTTATAAATTTGACTTGGTTTTCTATATATTTTAGAAATGAAACCTTTATCAAAAATACTGTCAGTAAAAAAATTATTTCCCAGCTTTCTGTTTTCCTTCTAATCTTGGCTGCACAGGCTTTGTTTGAGCAAAACCTTTTTAATTTTATGTAATAAAATTATCCATTTTGCATTTTATAATGTTTTCTGTCTCTTGTTTGGTTATAAATTCTTCCCTTTTCCATAAATCTGACAGGTAACTATACCTTGCTCTCCTAATTTGCTTATGCCAGGGGTGGGGAACCTGTGGCCTCAAGGCCACATGTGGCCCTCTACGTCCTCAAGTGCATCCCTTTACTGAATCCAAACTTCACAGAACAAATCCCCTTAATAAAAGTATTTGTTCTATAAAACTTGGACTCAGTCAAAAAACCACACCCAAGGACCTAGAGGACCATATGTGACCTCGAGGCCACAGGTTCCCTACCCCGTCTTATGCTATCACCCTTTGTGTATAAATCACATACCCATTTTGACTTTATCTTGGTATAGGATGTAAGATGTTGGTCTATGCTTAATTTTTGTCATGTTATTTTCCAGTTTTCCCAGCAATTTTTGTCAAATAGTGAGTTCTTATCCCGGAAGTTAAAGTCTTTGGATTTATCAAATAGTGGGTTATTATCATCATTTACTACTGTGTCTTGTGTACCTAACCTATTCCACTGATCCACCACTCTATTTCTTAGCCAGTACCAAATAATTTTGATGATTGCCGCTTTACAATATAGTTTTAGATCTGGCACAGCTAGTCCACTTTGGGACTCCATTTTAGGAATATCCCCATGCCACAGGAGTAGAAGGATAGCTTGAGACAAGAATTCAACAAGAGAAGAGATATGTTCTCACTGCATGAATGGGATATGGATTCTGCTCAAAGTACAATCTACAGAAATCAGCTCATTGATTCCTGATCATTCAGAGAAAAATCTAGGAAGACTCCTCTTTCTGTGATGGCAGAAATGCAGGTTAATGGCATCATCACAAATAGATAGGTCATTTATGCATCAGTCATATTGGTATTGCCTAAGAAAAAATGAAAAGATACACATGAGCAAAGATTATCAAAGTTGGAGATGAGAATAAAATACTCGATGTAATTTCACCAGGGATGATGCTATCGGCTTTATACTATACTTGTTTATATTTGAGTGAGAAACATGCCTTCCTATTGATTTATGTTTTGGTATTTCAGATGATCAGTTGATGCAACTAATGAAATTCAGCACATCTCTCTTTTAAAGAAGAATCTGAGAGATGTAGCCAACCAAGTAACCATAGCTACAGATCTGGACAGAAACAAAAGATGTTAGATGTCATAGTACATGTCAAGACTTTCAACAAAGAGAGAGTTCTATTGAGAAACTTTGGCATTCAAGGGACTCAGAGGTTAGCTAATCAATGGAATGCCAACCCATACAAAGTTATTGAGAGAGTGGGCAACTTGCCTGTTTACAAAATAGCCCCAGAGAATAGAGATGGTACTATCATAACTATTCACACACACCACTTATTGCTCATAGGAAATGGCACATATGAAACACATTTGAGCAAGTAAGAAACTGTCTTGGGTGAAAACTCTTCCATGATTGCCTCAGTGCATAAGGTCAAGGTAACTGGGATTTGGACAGTTCCTAGGTATTCCTTTCAACATATGGTACAACAAAATTTTCTGTAGGGGACAATAGGCATCCCTTGGAGATCGAGGCAGATTTCCTCTGGGTCTTTATACCCTGCTTACAAGGAGGCAGGGATTTTCCTAGATGGATGCCTAATACTTGCAATACTAATGAAATTCCAGACTCACCCAAAAATAGAACAAAGCAAGCTCAGTTTGAGACTAAGAAAACAGGAAACATAAGTCATAGACAAGTGTGAAAGTCTAGAAAAGAGAAGGTAGTCAAGCTTTATCCTTTGGAACTGCATTGCATATGAATTTTACAACAAGGCGATCAATCTAAGTCTGTTTAAATGAAGCAGAAAAAATGGGAATTTGTCAGCCAGACACTGGCATTTAAGGAATTCAAAATCCAAACTTTTCATATTAAACTTCAATATCAATACAATCCAAGAATTCAATAATGCAGGAGGTATCCATTCTTAAACATTGAACTATGCAAAAGTCATCTGAAAAGAAACTAGTTTGACTTGTAAAGACACATCAGAAAACACATTGCACAAGTATGACTTAAAACAAAGAAAAAAATGCCATTTTTTTTTCTAGTAGATCTTAAAAGTTAAGGGATCCAATTGATCAAGTCTTGAGTATATAATTTTCCCAGTGCATCACCTTGAATACAAAGGCCCTATTGTTTATCCCAAATGAAGAAGTAGCCAAAAACGGTCCAAATCCTTAAGTATGCACAGTCTGTTCTGCCTGTTGAAGAGACAAGTGCTTCCAAAAATATGGAATCAAGGTCTTTGCCCTGCAATGCAGAGTATGCATGGGTATTCTGTGACTGTTCCCTGTCAGCTTACTGAATGATGATAGAAAACCTTTTAGTTCATTATTAAACTGAAGCTAAGTATGTACAAGGGAGGCAGGGCTGGGGAGGGGAGAGGAATCTCTCTTCCTTTTTGTTGGCCACAAGCCCTAAGGACAACTCTCTAAGTTCAAAGAGAGGGTGCTCCTAAGTCCCCACTAGGCCCACCAAGAGTGCATAACCTACTAAGAAAACTTAGTTTTAGATGGGGCTACCTCTTGTTTGCATCTTCTTTCCATCATTATAGTGTTTTATGAGAACTTAAAAGGCTGGAAGAGATACTTAAGGACTAGCAGCTGAGCCCAAGAAGAAGCCAATACTGAGGTGTAATGACTCAGCCTGTTGACTGAACCAGAAGCCAAGATGCTGTGTTGAGAGCAGGTGAGCAAATTATTCGTCAGTTATACTGCATTCTGGGGTGAACTTAGGGTGAAAGCTTTCTAGCAACCTCTTTATGTTTAATCCCACTTTCTCCATGGAATTAAGTAGTAGAGAGAGCAGAATGCCATAAATTCCAGGAGAATGTCTTTGTACTTCTATTCTTGATAAATCTTTTCACTAAATATCCCTTTTTGAGAGTGAATTGGTGTTCATTGGAAAATAAATATTGAGGAGATATCAATTGGTTCAATCAGGGGTGGGGAGTCTGCAACCTCGAGGCCACCTGTGGCCCTCTAGGTCCTCAAGTGTAGTCCTTTGAATCCAAACTTCACACGAACAAATCCCCTTAATAAAAGGATTTGTTCTGTAAAGCTTAGACTCAGTCAAAAACTTAGACTCAGAGGTGATGCCATATGACCCAAGAGGTGCATGATGACAGCCTCTAATTCAATGAGAACATTACTTTCAGGCAGCTTGACACCTTTACTCACAACGTGTTGACTTTTGGGCTGAACAAGAAGCTATGCAATGACTTTCTGAAGAAGTAGGTGATTGGCAATCTGGATGAAGAACAATACAAGCTATTGAGTGACCACACTGAGCAAATGGCTATTGAGTAGCTCTGAGGAGGGCCGAATCTGCAGCATCCATGGAGGGAGGAGTACAGGTGGAAGTCTCCTCCCCAAACACTCAGGATCAACAACCAGCTCCTAGAACCATTGTAATTAACCTAAATGACTGTTTGCCAGCTTTAGAACCCCAATCTGCCAGTAGACCTAGAAATGAAGAAAAACTCCTGTCCTCTCCCTTTGCCTCATTCTCCCTTGGGTGTGTTCCATAGCCACACACAAGAAATACTTCTCAGTTTCTATGATGAAAGCAGAATTGGTGAGCTATCTGTACAGACCCAAGCATCCCCTGTAAGAGGTGAAGACAAAAGAAGGAGGAAGACTGTTTGCAGAAATGGTCATGGGACAACATCCCTTACTGCCACAGGGTCCTGAAGGCTTCTTGCTAGTTGCTGGCTATGAGACTTTGGGGTAGGGATCATCAGACCAATATAGCTGAATGCTGGGAACTGGGGAAGGGGAGGAGGAGAGGGAGAGGGTTTGGTGGGAGTGTAATGCATGCATGTTCATGTAGCTATAGGATTATAGAATGTTGTAGAAAGGATCTTCCAACATAAATTAGTAGAACTGGAGGGGCTCTTTGAGATTATCTAACCCAATCCCACAGGTTCCCCACCCCTGGGTTAGATAATACTGGGATGCTAATTACTGATAATATTATTGAAGGAGCACACTAGAGGGGGAACTTGGGCTAATGGCATTAGATATACTCCAGCATCTATCTTGAGTGCTCCTAGATTGCTGAGAGTGAGAAAGAGAGAGAGAAAGACAGTTATAGTGGGGATCCTTAATATATGGATTATATACGGAATCCTGCAGATATGGATTATTAGAGTTAGTCCAGAATCTTGCTACATGTTCATAGATCTCTAAGACCATGGGGTTATTGTTGGATCTCTCTTTGGAATTTGTCTTTGGAGAGTTATTGGTGTCCCTACTTTTAATTTTCTCCCTATACTCTTGTCACTACTACCTTGGTAAATGTATGCTTATAGTTTTGTCCCTTATTCTTCCATCTCTACTTGTTGAGATTCTAATCTTTCAAGGGCCAATTCAGGAGCCACTTTATTCAAGAAGCTGTCATTGATTCCCTTAGCTTTAAGGGATCCCTCTTCCTTCTGAAATTTTCTGTTAGTCCTTTGGATGTTCCCTTCTCCTTTATCACTTCCACCTTATCACATAATTGTGTATGTAATACATCCTCCCCCTCTCATATTAGATTATAGGCTCCTAAAAGGCAGAAAGTGTATTTTTTACATCTATATATCCTCAGTGTATTGCACACAGTAGGTACTTAATAATTGTTTGTGGAATTAAGCTTGAAACTGTCAAAGGAATTAGCACTCTTCTAATGCCTAGACTGTAATATGAGATGCATAGTGAGCAGAATTAGGAACTAAATACTCACTCTCTACTTAAACTTAGTCAGACAACATCTGGAATCTTATATTCACTGTGGACTCACCACATTTTAGGAAGGACTTAGATAAAATTAAGAACACTCAAACTAGCCCAGTTAGTATGATGAAGGCTCTCAAAATCATGTCACAAGGGTATCAATGGAAGGTACTGGGATTTTAGCAATGGCATTCCTGGGAATTTTTATTTTGGGGTTTCTTTTAAGAGGCGATTGGTGAATTCTTTCTATGTTCACATTATCCTCTTGTTCTAATATGTCTGGGTAATTTTCTTTAATGCTTTTTTTTAATATTATATCCAGGTACTTTTTTTATCATGGATTTTAGGCAATCCTAGAATTTTTAATTTCTCCCTTCTTTTTCTTGATCATTAACTTTTGATATAAGATATGTTTCATTTTCCTCTATTTTCTCATTCTTTTAATTTTTTTTAAAGAATTTTGTTCTTTCCTAGAGTTACTAATTTCCATTTGGTCCATTATGATTTTTAGGGAATTCATTACTAAAGTTATGTACTTCTTCTGTTAAACTGTTGACCCTTTTTCCAGGTCTCTCTTCTATAACTTTCATTTCCTTTATGATATTTTATTTAAACTGTTGCATCTTTCTTTGAAAATTTTTGATTTTTCTTGTGGGCAAGTTGTATTTTTTTTTTTTTGAGGTTTTGATTGTAGGTAATTTTGAGTTATTTTCCTCTTCAGGGATTGTGTCATCTTTGGCATCATGAGTCATTACACATACTCACACACACATATATATCATACTCATTTTGTAGCCTCAAGATTTGAATTTTAGATCTTCCCAATTCTGAGGATGAAATTAAGTTGAGGACTTCTTCATTTCCCCAGGGTTTTTTCTTTCACCTAGTCTTTCCATTTCTTTTGTCTAGGGTTTCAAACCCTGTTTTTTCTTTCAGGCAAATTCCCCTCTTCTGTGACTACCTTTAGCTGGGGCTCTGCTGTTGGAAAATGAGATACAGAAAGAGGAGAGGCTTTTTCTTTAATCTTCAGTTAAATATAAATTTGTTCTCCTGTTCTGGAATATGCCTAGTTGTAGACTAAAGTTAAGATTAAAATCCCATTCTTCCACAAGCAGGTAAGGCCTATCCCACCCTTTTATTTTTCCTTTAGAAGCAATGTGAGGAGGCTTTTTTTTTCTTCTTACATGTTGTTGTTTTCATTAGCACATAAGGAATTTGTTTTTGTTTGTTTCTTTTTTTTGGGTTTTTTTTTTTTGTATATATATCTTAGCCCTGAATTCTTTCAGTTTCACTTTAATCCCTCAGGGGATTTCTTCCCACTGAGGCTGCTGAGGCTTTTAGCACCAAAATCTATTATCCTTGATATGTCTAACCAAAATGATGATGATGATGATGATGATGATGATGATGATGATAACAATAATAATAATAACAATAGTTAAAGACCTGAATAGAATTTTAGAAAAATTATAGGTGATAGCCCTCTAACAATTATTGAATAGAAATAGAAAGGATCTAATGTATTTCTCATCTGTTAATTTCACCTTTACAAAAGTCTTAGATATACATATGTCCTAAGAAATAACCTCAAAAACAAATGCAGAAAAGTATGCATTCCTTATTCACCACAATGTAATAAATTAACATTAAATAAAAGGCCACTACAAAAGGTATCAAAAATCAACTGGACACTAACTTAATCCTAAAGAATTGGTGGACAAAATAACAAAGATATTAAAGATAACACCAACAGGTCAACACATCAAAATTTTGGAGATACAGAGAAAGTAGTCCTTTGGGGAAATTTATGTCTCTTAAAACCTTTATTCAAAAAAGAGAAAGAAAAAAGGAATTGAGAATGCAAATAAAAATTATGGGAAATCAACAAATTTAAAAGCCCGATTAAACATAAAAACAGAAATCTTAAAAAGAAAAGATAAACAATATTGAAAACAAAAATCAAATTAATAAATAATGCTAGGAGCTTTAAAAAATAGATAAACTATTAGCTGAACTAGTCAATAAGAAGAAATTTGAAAATCAAATGGCCAGTATCCAAAATTAAAACAGAGGAATTCACAACAAATGAATAAGAAATAATATTATTATACACTATTTTGCACAACTACATGTCACTAAAACTGACAACTTAGGTGAAATAAACATTCACAAAAACTAACATATTCATTTTAACAGAATAAGAAATAGAAAACTTATCAATTCAGTTTCAGAGAAATTGAATAAGTTATAAATGAACTTACAAAAGGCAGGGAGGAGGAGGGGATTTCTAAGGCCAGGTGGAGTCACAAATTAAGTGTCATCCATCCAAAGAAAATTTAATTCCAATATTACATAAACCAGAGGTGGGATTGGATTCAGTCAAAGGGCCACACTTGAAGACCCAGAAAGCCACATGTGGACTTGAGGCCTCAGGTTCCCCACCCCTGACATAAAATGTTTGCAACAACAGAAAAAAAATCCTACTAAGTTCCTTCTATGATACTGATAAGTTCTTGAATCATAAATCAGGAAAAATTAAAACAGAAAAGGAAACTATAGCTCAATATCCCTAATGAACAGAGTAGATACAAATTTGAAATAAAATAACAGCAGAAGCCAAAACAACATATCAAAAAAAATAATTCACTATCATCAGGTTGAATATCTACCAAGAATGCAGGGCTAATATTAAGAAAACTATAAACAACCATATTAATAACAAAAATCATATGACTATCTTAATAAATGCAGTACATGTTTTTGACAAAATACAATACTCATTTCCATTCAAAAACACTAGAAAACTTAAGAGAAGGGGCAGCAAGGTGGCATAGTGGATAGTGCACTGGTACTGGAATCAGGAGGACCTGAGTTCAAATCCGGATTCAGACACTTGATACTTACTGTGTGACCCCGGGCAAGCCACTTAACCCCAACTGCTTTGCCAAAAAAAAAAATTAAAATTAAAAAAAAGAGAAAGAGAGTAAATGGGGCTTTCTTTAAAATGATAAATAACATATATCTAAAACTAAGAACTATCATTATATGTGACAGAGATGAACTACAATCGTTTCCAATAAAGATAGAGGTGAAACAAAGATAGTCATTGTCACATTCCTATTTGACGTAGTACTAGAAATGTTAGCTATAGGAATAAGACAAGGGGGGGGAGGAATAATCATAGGTAAAGAAGAAACAAAATTGTGACTTTCTGCAGATGATATGAGGGTGTGCTGAAAAACACCTACTAAGTCCACTAAAAATTAAGTGAAATATTAAGTCCAACAAACTTATAAGACAAATCCCCCCAAATCATCAACTTTTCTATATAATGCCAATAAAACCCAACAGGAAGAGCTAGAGAAATTTCATTAGAAATTACCAAAGAATGTGTAAAATACCCAGGAGTCTACCTTCAATGATACACAAAGAGAACTGAGTAGATATAAATACCTACCACTATTTACATAAAGACAGACCAAAATAATTAGAAAATAATAATTGCTCACAAGGAGGATGAGCGTATACAATAAAAATGACAATGCCACCTAAATTGATTTACATATTTGATGCCATGCCAATTAAACTACTTAATGGATTACTTTTTTAGAACTTAAAACATAATATTTAAATTCACAGGGAGGTAAAAAAAAATGTTAAAATCTCAAAGGAAATGATGAAAAAAAAGTAAGAATGGAGGGACCTAGCAATGACAAATATGAAATAATACTACTGAGCAATAATTCACTAAACAATTTGGTACCTGATAAAAACAGAAAGATCGATCGATCAGCAGAACTGATTAGGTACACAACATAAAGAAGTAATGTATCTTTTAACTTACTATGCAATAAACACAAAGACCCCAGTTATTGGCATAAGGGCTCACTATTTGACAAATACTGTACAAATTGGACAGCAGTGTAGAAAACAAATTAGATTTAGATCAATTTAGATCAAACCAGGATAAGCTCCAAATAAGTATATGACAGGTATAACAGGCAATAACATAAACAAATGATCAGAATATGGGGGAAATTGTCCATCAAAAAAAGTTCATGGATAAGCAAGAGATTAAGAAAATTATAGAAGATAAAATGACTGATTATATAATATATACTGCTATATATATGTATATATTTAAATTTGCTCAAAATAAAGTGTATGGTCACATATTTTATGTAATGGTGTCATTGTTGCTGCTGCTACAAGAGACTTCTCAGGGAATGGAGGTAATTTGTAAATATCTGTAATGTAAAAAACCAAAACATCACTAAAACTTTAAAAAATAAAATAAAAGAAAGAAAGGAACCAGGGTATCCATGGACTGGAGTAGAGAAATCATCAGATCAACCTAGTGGTTGTTTTCAATTATTTTAAAGTTTTGCCATGGATAAGAAGGATTAGACATGCCCCTGATATCAGAACTAGGCACAATGGATGAAAGTAACAAGGGGATAGATAGGCTTATTATAAAAAACTTACACACCATACACAAACAAAACAAAACAACTTCTTAACAATTTTGTCTATCTAAAAACAAAACGGGTTGATTCAGTGGATAGTAGTTTACTTCCATTAAAGGTTTTCACACTAAGATTCTTTTATTATTCATCTTGTGGTCAGTCATTTCAGTTGTCCAACTCTTCGTGACTCCATTTGGGCTTTTTTTCTTAGTAAAGATACTGGAGTTGTTTGCCATTTCCTTTTCCAGCTCATTTTTTATAGATGAGGAACTGAGACAAATAGGGGTAAATGACTTGCCCAGGGTTACACAGCTAGTAAGCATCTGAGGTTGCATTTGAACTCAGGCCCAGCACTTTATATACTATGCCACCTAGCTGCCCGAATACTCTTCTAGTATGTGATAAAGTGGATTATTTTCAGGTAAGGGTTGGTTGAGATGCCCCATTCAAGTGAGTGCCTACCATTCCATGACATTGGTTATGAGCTGCAATTAGGAAAACTAGTAACTCTGACTTTGAACAAATTACTTTGCCTCTCTAAGCCTTGGTTTTCTCGTTGTAACATAATGATTGTACCACTTAGTCCACTGGATTGTTGGAAAGAAAGTGCTCTAGAATTGAGTTATTATTTAGAATTTCTCCTGAGCTAATTGTGCAATAAATATAGTTTGGCAGACAGAAGGGCACATTTTATGGTATGACATATGGTCTAGAGCAGGGGTGGGGAACCTGGAGCCTTGAGGCCACATGTGGCCCTCTAGGTCCTCAAGTGCGGCCCTTTGACTGAATCCAAACTTCACAAAACAAACCACCTCTGCTACAGAGCAATGTTCACTGAATTTAAAGTTTCACTTTCCTCATCTGTAAAGTGGAGACTATATATGGAAACCATTATACTGTTTATAAGACCTCACAGAGTTCTGAGATATATCAGATAAATATGGGATATTATTGTTGTTGTTGTTCAGTTGTTTCCAACTCTTTGTGACATCATTTCGGGTTTTCTTGGCAAAGATACTGGAGTGGTTTGTCATTTCTTTCTACAACTCACTTTATAGATGAGGAAACAGAGACAAAGAGGGCTAAGTGACCTGCCCCGGATCACACAGTTGGTAAGGATCTGAGGCCAGATTTAAACTTTGGTCTTCCTGACACCAGACCTGGTGATCTATCCACTGCACCACCTAGCTGCCAGTAGGGTTATTATTACACAGATGCCAAACTCAGTGTTCCATTCTTCAGAAGTTGAAGCAGCAATGGTGTAAGTGTGAAAAGAATCTAGACAGGAAGTAGGGGATCTTCATAACTTAACTTGGTGTTGCTCTATGGTCCCAAACCAAGCAGGAGACATTGCCTCCCCATTCCTTCTCCTTTATCTTACATGCTTTGCATGCCTCTTTTAAAACTTTAAGGAGCGACTCAAATCCTTCTTTCAGTTCAAAGATGTGGACAGTTCAAAATAATGCATAGGACTGAGAGACAATGCTTATTACTCTGAATGTACCAGCCTCAGAATAACAGTCAATTCTCAAGCCCTTATTACAAAATAGTAAGTGTAATTCACCCTGGGGAAATTTAGAGATCGGAACTGGACATGTAATATCATTAGTATGAGGAGTGCCTGGTGAGGACTCTCGTTACAATGCAAGGTGGCACCTTTTATGCAGAAAATAAGATAAGGATTGGAGGAGATCCCTCATTCAACTGAGTGTCTAAGATTCTATGACATTAGAGGGTTACCTAGAGCACTGAGAAGTTAAATGATTTTTTTAAAAAATTAAAAATTTCTCAAAAGCATATGGAAGTGATTATTGATAAATCAAAATAAAAAAAGAAAAAGAAAAAATTAAAATTTTTTAAATTTAAAACTTTTGCTGGACCATGAAGCAAATATGTCAGAGAGGAGATGAACCCTGTGTTCTGGACCTCTGTTTGGCTCTTCATCATTATACCACAATGCCTCACATTGGGAATAATTATAGTTATAAATATAATATTTAGTGTATATTGTAGAATAAGCAATCTATCTATACATTGCCCCTACTCAGGCTATACTCTTCTCCGTTCTGCATCTTGACCCCTTGGTAAACCAGCTCATCTCTGTACTCTCCTCTTCTCTTGAGTCCCTGGGTCCATTATCCTATCCTTGGATTATTCTGCCTTCTTTCCTCTTAATTACTTGCTGCTAAGGATAGCTGGATCAAATTACAAAACCATATTGCCCAGGTACACTTCAAATTTCTCTTAAGTAATCTCAACTGGGCCCTTACTGCAGGAAAGTAATCCTTTCCCACCTCCCTAACTAACTCACTATCCCACTCACTACAGAGGTTTGTTCAAATGTTTTCAGCCCTTCTCTAAACTCCTGTGGCTCCTCCACCTCCTACCTTGTCAGTTGAGAACCTTGCCTCATATTTCACTGAAAAAAAAATTGAGAATACATGCCAAAATCTACTTCTTCTGCCCTTTTCCTAATTTAACATCACTCAGATGCCTTCTAGCATCACTTCCTTCAATTCTATGTCAGAGGAAGAGGTGGCCCTTCTCTTTGCCAAGGCAAACCTCTGCATACACAAGTGATTCTATTTCATCCTGTCTTCTCTAGCAAATTGCTTCCTCAGTACACTTTCTCACTAGCTTTCGGTCTCTTCCAGCCTGCTAGCTGCTTCTTTGCTATCTGCAAACATGCACATTTATCTCCTATCTTCAAAAATCCCTCACTTGATCTACTCATATCTGCAGGCTACTATTCCATATCTTTCTTTCCATCTGTGGTTAAACTCACCCCAAATGTTCACATGGACTATCCATGCCTGACCTGTGGTAGAGCATTCCAAGCTCATATAGGTCTGATCAGCCACAGTCGGACACATCATAACTTGATTCCAACACAGTGATGTCACTTTGGTCCTCTTTGAGAATGAAGGACAATAACAAACCAATTAACCAAACTCCTTGAGAAGGCTGTCGATAACAGGAGCCTCTAATTCCTTCCCTCTCAATCTCTTCTTAATTTTTCCTTCCTTCCATTTCCCTCTCCTTTCTTTCCTTTCCTTCCACTTCCTCCTACTCACTTCTTCCCCATTCTTTCCTCTTTTCACTTCTCTTCCCCTTCCCTCTTTTTCTATTTATTTGTCTACCTTTCTACTTATGTTTATTGAAAGTAGAAGTGAGGTCTGGACTTGTGTCTTCTTCATTGTAAGTCTATCAATATAGAAACTCTAAGGCATTGTATAAAAAAGGCTGGTCATGGAATCATGGACTTCAAGTCTTGTTTCTGACAGGAGAATCCCTGATTCTAGAACAATATACCATTATCCCAGCACACTCCTCATGCTTAGTAGCAAATTATCTTAACAGTTATTTCAAATGGATTGCTTCAGTTGACTCCATGAGTTACCACTTGCTTGAAAAGTATATCACCTTCCTTAAAAAAGTGTTGACCTTCCTCAACTTAACACAAGACTATCTTCTTGGCTATTTTGTCTTGATTGATTCTAATTCTCATTGAGTTTCATTTTTCCCCTTCATTGTAAAATGGAGATCTTGATCTTGGATTAGAGTGAATTTTTGAGTTAGAAATGGCTGTGTTATTGATCAAGCCTATATTTATTTTCTTCCAAAGAAATCTTTTCTGAAGATACTTAAGGCCACTCTCCGTCATGGGGAATTCATGTAGAGAACTCCTTAGAGGTAGGAGACTGAATGTGAGTTTCTCCTATTCCTCTGACCCATAGAAATTAAAAAACTATATGACTACTTCTTTATTTTCCTTCTGAGACTAGGAATACCTGAATAATAAATGAGCCTTTCTGTAATATTTATTCCCTTTTAGTAATTCTTATACTTAGGCTGCATAGGAAAGAACACTGGGCTTGGCAGCAAACCTCCTGGGTTCAAATTAGGATGTTATCACTATTTTTGTGATCTTGGACAAGTCACTTAATCTCTATGGGCTACATTTTCCTCATCTATAAAATGAGGGGTTAAATTAGATGTCCTCTAAAATCTCCTCCAGCTCTAAATCTATGATCCTATGATTCTATTTTGTTCTCTTTAAGGGTAAAGAGATTGGTTGTAGCAGTACTTTGATGTGAGCAGAAAATTTTGATTCCATCTATAAAACATCTACACTGTCTGCCTCCTTCTCTTTGTTCCCAATGCACCACCTTAGTTTTTGTCCCTATTTCCACATGTCAGCAAAATTCCAATATCATACTAATAGGTGTAGCCACCTTCATTCTCTACCATTCCAATCTATTTCTATTACTGGAGGGGAAAAAGAAGTTTTCTGCCTTTATGCATACATTAAGCCATGTCACTCCTTTCTTTAAATACATGTGTGTGTGTATATATATATATATATATATATATATATGTAATTTATATACATATGTTCAATGAATACCCATTGCTTTCTATGTAAAGTTCAAATAGTTTGCCTGGCATTCGATTCAAGAAGGAGCCAATCACCTTTCCAATCTTTACCCATGTTATTTTCTTCTGCATACATTCTGATTAAAAAAAAATATTTAGTTTTCCACATACATATCTCGGTCTTTTCCACTTGAATGTTATTGTTCATGATGTTCTCTATGTATGAAATCTAATCCTCCATCTTCTTTGTTCATCAAATTTCTCCATATATTTTAAAACTCAATAAGAAATATCACTTGTTTCATGAATATTTCTCTGATCTGCCCCCCCCATTTCAGAAAATAATGACCTTCCTTTCACTCCCTCACAAAGATCTATTGTACCTATCTAATGTGATTATCATATATTATTTTGCATTATAATTAATTGTGCATGTATAATATTGTGCCTATGTATATAAACTTACTGAACCCCATATTACATGAGAACAGATACCACTTTGTATCTTCCATAACACCAAACACTTTTAAAGCATTGTGGGGAACACAAAAGAAAACAAACTACCACTGGATTTGGAGTTAGGAGACTTTTATTCAAATATTTGCTCTGTGGTTTACCCTCTTTGTGAGCTGGGGTAAGGTAATCTCTATGGGCTTAATCTCCATGAGTTACTTAAACTCTTATAGTCTCCTCAATTATGAGTGAAGGGGCTGAACTAGACAGTCAGTAAAGACCTTTGAAGCTTTAAATCTTATAAGGTATATTCAGGGAGGGAGTGGAAGGGAATAAACATTTATATAATACCTATTACATGCCAGGAACTGGACAAAGCACTTTATAAATATTATCTCATTTGATCTTAATCATTGTTTGGGTGCTTAGTCATTGTTTGTTATATTGAGTTAAATTTCCAATATTTTTTTTCCTTCAAAAGGACAGACAAATTAATAAAATTACTTTTGCATCATATTTGGAGCCAGGAGACCTATGTTCAAATACCAGCTCCAATGCTTACTAGCCATGTGACCGTAGACAGACTCGTTAGCTTCTCTGTTCATCCATTTTCTCTGTAAGATGAGGTTAATAATAATATTTGTAGGGGGGGCAGCGAGGTGGCACAGTGGATAGAGCTCCAGCCTTGGAGTTAGGAGGACCTGAGTTCAAATGTGGCCTCAGACACTTGACACTTACTAGCTATCTGACCCTGGGCAAGTCACTTAAACCCATTGCCTCGCCAAAAAGCAAAAAAATTAAAAAATAAAAAAAATTTGTATTGTCCAGTACCAGTCATAGGGTTAGTATAAGAAAGAACACTTTGTAATCTTTGAAGAACAACAGAAATGTTGTTTTATTATTATTATAATTAGCAAACTATTAGCAACAAATATAAATAGATATTGGTTGGGAGGTAGTTACCAGACTAGAGGCATAAACTCTTAGGACTATGTTGTGATGGTTTCTCAGACAGTAGCATAGGTAGGGATGATATCAGGAGGAATGAGAGCAAGAATGATGGATCTGATTAATAGCATATAAGTATAAGTGAGGAAGGAAATGTTCCACACCTTCATACCAATATTTTTCAGAAAAAAACTAGACATCTATTCAATCTACCAATCAACCACAAGTGTAAACTAGCGTCAAACAAATCCTTAATTAATTGGGGCATATTGAAGTATTTTTGAGCCATTGAATGAATTCAGATGAGGACACACAGGAAATGTACTTAGGTTGAAAGAATGAGAATAGTACGACATATACTATATATAGTATACATGACAGAAAGATTTTGGGCAGGAAAAGTCAAGCTTCAAGATTTCCTTGCACCAGTATAAGAGGGCCACAAAAGTTGGAAGTAAGCCCAGAGTGCATATTAAATTACCTCTCCCCCACCCCCTTGTCCAGAGGATGATTTTGTAAACTTCAAAAAGTTGGAAGATTTTGGACTTCCAATTGGTGTTGGTAGCAGAGTCTCTGGAGCAGCAGTGCTAATGACAGTACCTACATCAGGAGCTGAAAGATAAAGACAAATTAGAAATACCAAGGGAAACACTTAGCACTATTTCTGGCACATATTTGTTACTCAGTTGCGTCCAACTTTTCATGAACTTGTGGACCACACTATCCATGAGGTTTTCTTGGCAAAGATGCTGGAGTGGTTTGTCATTTCCTTCTCCACTGGATTAGAGCAAACAAAGGTACAGTGACTTGGCCAGGGTCACATAATTAGTAAGTACCTGAGAACAAATTTGAACTCAGATCTTCCTGACTCCAGGTCAAGTATTCCATCCACTGAACCACCTAGTTGCCTTATATGTTCCTGGCACATGTAGTAAGTACTCAATAAGGGCTAGCTGACTTGGTTTAACTAGACTAGAAAGGAAGTTTCAAGACTTTACAAAGGCACAGATATTTTGAGCCCAGAAAAAGCTATAGTTAAGGAGAAGACCCCGTGAAGGGAGAAAAGGATTTGTATTAATCAGAAACTTTGATTTACCCTTTGTGATATGTGATCTACGATCTTAAGCCCACTTTTCCCTACATATATATGTACTTATGGGAGAGTGTGTCCTAGACTTTTGGGGAGATTGTTTTTATAGTAATAGCTCTTATACTAAGTAAAAATCACTTTTTAAAATCTAATTCACTCTGGATGGCTACTTGAATATCAATGAAGAACATACTAGATAGTGACTTAGGGATGATAGCAGTAAAAAATCCCACAAACCCTCAGGGTTACCCTTATAACCCTGAAGAGAGGAGTAGTCAGATGCCCTCTGGGGAACTATCCTGCCAATGAGAGTGGGAGTCTGGGAAACAGGCAAGAAGGTTGTTATATAAGACGTCTCTATGTAAGATTTATGTCAATTAAAAATTCCAGCTTTTAAAACAAATCATACTTTAGTGTTAAGAAGTTAGGTTGCACAGTGGATAAAGTGCTGGACCTGGAATCAGAAAGACTGGAGGTCAAATGCTGATTCAGACAGTTAAGAGCTATGAGACCCTGGTGAAACCATTTAAGCTGTCTCAGCCTCAGTTTCCTCATCTGTAATATGGGGAACCTGCCTCACTGGGTTGTTGTTAGGATCAAATGAGATTTCTTCCCCTTCTCTGTCTTCATTTTTGGTCTCTTCCTCCATGCAACCTGCTTGACTTCAGCTTCTCTGACACAGCTTCCTGGCCTGGGAGCAGGAAAAGGTCCCCAGCCTCCTGTAGTCTGTATCTTTCAGACTTAGTGAGTGGCCAAGACCATAGGAATCACCATACCTAATGATATAGTGATCTGAGTCATTTCCATATGGAAATAAGCCCCTTTCCTCCCCATTCAGAGAAGCTAATTGTATCCCTGCCATCTATCCTTGATGTGTTTGGACAAAATAAATCTCCTTTGTTCAATGACTCACAAGTGCATCATTTTGTCTCAATATCAGACCTGAAATAAGAGAGTGCTGGGTTTAGAGTCATATCTACAATAATTTGTGTACACACACACACACACACACACACACACACACACACAGAGATACACACGTGTTCATTTCTTTACATATGCAAATACATATGTGTGTATATTATCTCTTTGCAAACCTTATAATGTTAAATAAATACTAGCTATAAATACTATTTTATTATTCAACACATACAACTCAGCACCACCAGTACTTATTTATCCCTTCACATCCACTGGCATGGTTGCCAATACTCATTTATTCCTTCTCACAATCTCATAGCAGTACTTCCCTAAAGATGTCTCTCCCACCTTGCCCAGGCCCAGTTAAACTATTGCCATTCAACTCTGCTTCCATGTCTTTTTATTTCCTTCCTAGACATTTTCCTTCAATCCTCTGAGCTCCTTTCCTCTAAACTTATTCCCTACTTTATTCTTAATTATTTTTGTGTTATCTGATGCCTATGCCCCACCCCGTTCTGGTACTGAAACCTAATGAAGCTGAGAAGCAGTAACATAATATAGGTAAGACAAGGGACAGGAGACCAAGGAAGCCCATCAAATCAGGCATAAAGTATTAAAGATATCATAATGTTGCAAAAACATAGAAATTTTATCACCTCTGCCCAGGGAGGGAGGAAGGGAAGGAGGAAAGAATCCTCTTTTTCATACTTTGTCATAAAAAAAATCTTTTTTTGTGTCTCAGGTTATATTTGACACAAAGATTCCCCAGCACTGAACAACTTTATCGATTATGTCCAGTGTTGCCACAGGGATAGATTGAACACATATAAGAAATACATGGAATGTGTCTTGTATATAACCTGGAAAAGATTTGTTAGAGTTTCTTTCTTCTTTAGTATTGCCTATGTTTTTGTATTGAGTGGATACTATCTATATTGCATGGATATCATTAAACCAGAAGAGTAGAAAGGGTTTATTTTATTTATCATTTCATGAGAAAGACAATGCTCCCTTTCTGTCTTTCTCTGCCTCTGTCACTGTCTCTCTCTGTCTTCTATTTCTTCTCTCCCTCTCCTTTCCTTATGTTTCTCACTTTTCCAGGTTTAATAAATATAAATAAGGAGATATCAAATGAATGGACAGCCCATCTTGAAGTTAAAAAAAAAAGAAAACTTATCATAAACAAAGTAGTGAGATATTATTACCACCTCCTATCTTTTAGAATCCTTTTTAAGGCTTGTCTTTTTCCACTTTGCTTTGATCCATTAAACTTCTGCAAACCCAGAGGGCCCTGCATGATTTCCCAAATCAGTTCTATCCCACCTTGAGTTTGCATTGTGGTATATTTAAAGGGCTTTGTTATCATCTCCCTAAGATTAGATTATCATATTATTCATTTGTTCCAGCAGGAGAGAATTTGTACAGCTCCTGACTGTTCTTCTTTCCTTCTTAGCTCAAACTCTCTAGTGTTTATTAATGTCAGGTGGGTTGAGAGAGCATTAAGTTATAACCTCCATCTAGGCATAGAAAAGATATCTATGAAAGCTTTTCATTTCTAAGGTCAAAGGGGTGCTGTATCCCAGGGTGGGGAGAGAAAATAAGCTACTGTCAAGTATCGTGCTTTTTGGCCACGACACTATTACAGACAAAACATGTGGGCATACACACATGCACACACATGCAAAAGTAGACACACATGTTCATGCACACACACATACACACACACTCCCCACCCTTACTCTAGGAGTCTTGTGTAACTTCCGTAAAGTTTTATAAATCCATGTCAGGGCCAAAATTAAAATCCAGATTGAGATTAAAGAGGCAAAGATGGTTGCTATATGAAAGAAAGGGAATGATTCCATGTGACTGGGCAGATGTAGAAAAATAATGAGATGTATGAGTTATTTTTAGGAACTACTCCTCTTCTCCCTAGCTAAAGCCCATTGAAATGGGAAAGAGGAAGGCTTATATGTCATCTATAGTGAGTAATAATTGTTGGTTCATTAGGTTCATGCCCCTTATTTGGATCTGGGTCTCCCTTCTATAAAGAATGCTCTTATTAAAAATGATATCTCTCTCCGCAATCTCAAATGGGATGTTTATTAGAATTACCAAGGAACTACTCATGAACAGGAGCCCAAATTAGAATCTAAGCTAAGACAATTAAATGGGATGAGTTGGAAGATTCATTGAGTGTTAGGGCTAAAAGGGACTAAGAAAATAGGAACCTAACCCCCTTACTTCATAGATGGAAAAATGCATATCAGAGATGACATGTGCAATGGCACTGGCTGGTTGGCTTTCTGTTATAGTTATTACTTTTGAGATATGTGGATTTCATGGTAGAGCAGAGTGCCTATATCAATGAGAATAGATCCTTCAGACTGTCAGAGAATAATGCTGTATTATCTCAGGGTAGGTGGGAGGGGGAAAGGGGCACAGAGAAAGTTAGGAAAATTAAAATGAGGGGGAGGAAAGGAAACAAGGAAAAGAAGAAGAAAGAGAAGAGGCAGAGAGAAGAAAAGCTTTATTTGTACTCTGGGGACACTCAAGAAAGATAAATGGGTTTTCCTAAAATTTGTGTTTTTCCTTCATGGATATTTAATTGCCTCACATCTACTTTAGGGTGCATCTCTGTGCCTAAACACATAGGACAACAATCCTGGTGTGTCAACCTCTCCCCTGTTAAGGTTGTATTTGGTGTTTTGCTCCCTTGTATGCTATGAAGAAGAAATGGAGGATTTCTATATGCCTGAAGCAAAAGGAAAACAAGCCAAAGACTGATTTGAGTCCCCAAGGTTATTCTCTTTTGGTGCTTTCATAATATTGATTGCTGAGATTAAGCAAGGGATTCCATGCAGTGCCTGTGGAGCACCATATGCTGCTAAGCATGTGGGGGGGGAACATGGGGGAGGACATCAACAGTCTTTCTTCTGAGCCTCATGCTGAATGTGTTGATTTTTTTTCTAAAGCCTTGTGAGATTAGGTTGGTTTCTTTCAACCTGAAATTATTCTGCAAATCCAAGGGCTGCTCTTAGCCGCCTGTTGGGATAAATACCTTACTCTGTCTTGACCAGCTTCAGTCATAGTCACCAATGGATATATCTACAAAAGGATGAATGTGATTGTAGACATTGAGAATGTGTTTGTACTGTTGAAACATAGGGGGCAGGAAACTCATCAAAGGAGCTATATTTCTGTAAATCTTGACCCTCCTAGACAGTAGTATTTCCAAAAGCCATCTTCACTTTGTCCACACTCTTATTTGAATAAATCAGTCAGATTTGAGAAAGTTGTTATGTGAGTTTCTGCAAACATAATGCCATGCTGGTGAAGGGAAGTCCCAGCTGCATCTCATCACAAGCACAGCTGGAGAAATTCCCACATGTTTCTGACCAGGCATTCACCAGGCAAGGCATACAGTTGATCAAGAATCAATAACAATTGCATCCCATTTCACAAAAATAGTTTCAGTAGCCTGCATTGTAGATTCCTATTCTGTTCAATGTCCTTTCAGGTAGCTTATCCCCACATTTGTTATCTGTTGGGTTCCTAGCATAATCCAGAGCAACATAAAGAATGAAAGTAACCCAATGCTCTTTTTTCTTTTGTAGTCATATCAGAGTGATTTAGATTGTGTATTCATGATGTTTCATTTCTTAGAAGAGTAGTGTAAGATCTAGAAAACACTCATGGACAATCACCCACTCTTCTTTATTTTTGATGTTTGAGGCTCTTTCTGTTTCTCTTAAATTTGTTCTTTTTCCCTCTAATAACAGTGGAGGAAAACTGAAATTATTCTTTTTTTGGTTATAGTGGAATGCATACTCTATTCCCACAAAATCCTTGAGATTACAAGTTCATTCAATCCATCCAACTGTCTAGAGGTAGAATGACAACAAATCATAGCCAAACCAGTATGGAGCTTATTTAAATTCTCGTGGGGGAAAGTCCACATATTTTTTTTCCTTAATATGATGTTACTGGGTCTCAGATTAATAAGGAAAAAAAGCTTTTCTTTTCTTCTGTCCTATATCTTGTACTAGTACAGGTTTAACTTAGTTTCCTTCCTCTTGTTGTCAGTGGCAATGGCTACAGATCCTTCCCCAGTGTTTCAGCAAAAACACTGTGATGGCTTAGCTACTGGGATGAGAAGAAGACATAACATTCGAATGTGATTTTGACCAGTGAGTTTAGTAAGAGTTTGTAATGTATATGTCATATGTTCTTTTTCTATTTATTCTTCATATGAACACATTGGCTCTTTTACTTTGAGCTTGTTCTGGATATTGTTTACTTGGAAAAGTTTCTCAGAACTATCTTATTCTTATTTTCAGTCCCCTTTTCTACAGTCTTTTATTTTTTGCATAATTTCCTCCCTCTTTTATTAAAATGTATTCTGAACTATGTATGGAAGGGCAAGGCACTTAACCTCTCCATGCCCTGGGCAAATTTCTAAGACTACAGGATAAGCTGCAGATGAGTAGTCAATCTACATTGGTGTGTAGTGGGAGGTTTCATAGGACTGCCCCATATTCTACACACACACACACACACACACATGTATATATACACATGTTTTATATATATGCATATACACACATATACATATATGCATGTTCATATGTGTGTATATAGATATATAATATATGTATATGTATACATATATACATTATATTAGTTTCAACCACAAAATTTCATAAACTGAAAAATTTCTATAATTTATCGTATTTGTGTGTATGTATGTGTGTGTATAAAACATCGCTTATGTTAGATATCCTTAAGATTACCTCAAACCCTTGCCTACCTATCATATACACTCCCTTGAATAACTTCCATTTCTTTATGCCCATCCAGCTAGTTTCTAAAACAGAAATAAATAAATTTCAATGACACTTACCATTGATCTAAAATTCTTGAACAGCATCATATAATGTTGAAGCATAAGCCTGATATGTGTATTGGAAATGTAAGTTTGTATATATATTCATATGTATGACAACTGAATGTTACCAAATGATTTATTATGATTAGTGGTAAATTACAATGTATATGAAATGGAATTGTAAATGGAAGGACACAAAAATAGTTACCAATTTCTGTAATTATATTCACAAGATATTCTGTAATATATTTCAGTTAGAAGAGACAGTTTCTGGTCTGTCCTTTAGAATATATCCACAAATGCATTTTGTAGTTTCAACCACACAATTTCACAATACTGATACCATATCTGTATCATTTACCATACTATAATAACTAAACAGGATATGGAAGTTGTTAATAATAGCAAATGAGTCTCCTCATGATCTATCAGCAATTCTAAACAAAATAGCAGATTTTTTTTTTCCATTGGAAGTGAGGGTAGGATGGAATGATAACTGGAATTGTAGATATTATATACATAGTTATGTATATATTTATATACCGCCTAGAGCCACCGGTTCAGTAAAAGGCAGGCTGCTTTCTAGTTGGACCAATGATCACCCACCCCTTGTGCAATTCCATTGGGATTAAGGGCATTATTTTTTTTAATCACACTTTTCTCTCAGGAACAAATAGGTAGGAAGGAAATACATTGAGCTAAATGCTACAGTATTACATACCACAGTAAAAACAGTTACTGAGTAATTAGAGCCACAACTGTTGTGTATATTTGTTATTCACAGACTGAAGACAATTGTCAAATAACCGCTCCAATTCTGAGGACTGACAACATGAAGACATGCATTTGAGTGAGTCCATAATTGTTGACATCTATACTGCACTAAGCACGTTCGATTTTAATGCCTTCCAAGAAAACTGATTCCTTTGATGGTTTGCATTAGAAATGCATCCACAACTACACACAAGAGAACCTGTAAACAATTTGACATTAATCTTATGTACAACTGAGCAACATTGGGAAAGGAGAAGAGGTAATTCAGTGGGTGTCACTTGGTATATATCAATGTGCAACAATTTGACCCAGCCTTGGCTAAGCCATCCAGTGTTTGAATGAGGTCAGAGAAAGTAACATGAGCAAGGCCTTCCTGGAGATCACCACTCAATGAAATTATCAATGAAATTCAGAATCTTGTGCCCATGGTGAAAATAACACAACAGCCTAAGAATCAGTGACTGATAGACAAGAGGTTCGTTAATCCTGGGCAAATTGCATTGGGGTATCTCTAGGTTACTTAATTAGTAGGATCTTTAAAAATAGATTGGGATCTATTACTTGTGTGTGTTGTATTTGAACATGAGTTGATGTATGTTGCACATATATGTATGTATGTATATATGCACATATACGTATATATTCATGTTTATTAAGCAAGCTACAATGAGTGGTGAAAGAATGCATTTCCTCTCAGCATAGAGGTGGTGGACTAATGGTGAGGAATGAGGTATATGGGTTGTCAGACATGGAAAATGTGTTGCTTCCTTTTGCCTAATTGTATTCATTACAACTGAAGGTTCTCTTTGGGGTGAGAGGTGAGGGGGAGTCAATGGAAATGACAATGATTTTTTTTAAAGACCATCACGGAAAACTTATGTTAAAAGTGAAAAAAAAAAGTAATCTAAGTGCTTTGTTGATTATGGCATGGTAGAGGGACAGCCATTTGACCAAGAACAAAAGCTCAAACTTTATAAAACCCTTGTTTTGTTTTGTTTTCTGGCTTTTAAATTATTTCATCAAGCATTGAGATTTGTGGTCTTTGAAAATCAAACTAGTATAAAAAAACAAAATAGAGGCCAATCACCAGCATCAAAGTAATGCCAGGTGACCTATTTAAAGTAGGTTCCACTAAAGGCATGGGCCATAAAATGGGGTCTTTGGAAATGAGTCACCTTCAAGTTTTTTTTAGGAGAGTGATGATAAATTTGTCCTTTTAATGAATAAATAATGCAATAAAGGCTCTTGGCATTCATCTACCCTGATTCTATACAGAGTTAAACTAAACAGTCATAAAAAACATACTCATTCAAATGAAGTATTGAAGGATGATTTCCTGGGGATAAGATAACAACTCTGAGTTTTTTTTTCTTTCCTTTTTTTTTGTTTGTTTTCCTTAGCTCAATTATCCTCTAAGAAGAACCTACCTGATTCTATTTTTTTTTCCTTTGGGGGGGGAAGATGAACAGAGAAAATGGGTAATGGGACAATTGAAGGTAAGTGAGAAGTTTATATTCTGTGCCAAATTTTTGAAAAATCAAAAACTGTTTCCCCAAAATGTCCTTCACTTTGATTAGAACATTTCACGGTTACAAAAATCAGTTCTCCTATAATTCTAATGTCTATATTTTCCCCAGAGGGGCTGGGGCAAGGGAGGGGGAGACTTGTAAATAGCTATAAGCATTTGCAAGTTTTTTTTGTCTTTCTGGTTCATGGTGCAACCTGACAATAATACGGAAGGTGCAAGCCCATGCAAAGGCAGTCAGCTGAATTTTGTGCTTGTCTGAGGTTCTCTGTGTGGGCTTGTATTGAAATTCACCTCAAGGAGTACCTGAAAGAGGACACTTTATTTGCATAGGGTTTCCTTATAAATTGAGCTTCTCATACTCCAATGGTATGTCAAGCAAAGTGCACTGGTGAAACCATATGTATCACCATCATGACAAGATAACTGGTTGAAAAGTAAAAATAAACTGGTTGTTTTGTCAAAAACAACCAGGTATTTTTGGAAATTAACTGAATTCTTAGCTGCTTTGGCCAGCTTTTTGGTATTTTGTAGACAGGGATATTTTTAGGGGTCAAATAAAGTGTTTCTGGGTTGTTATTACAAGGTGCCCTTGTGCTTCTATATGTATATGTATATATGTACATACATATATACACATAAAATATATATATATATTTATTTATTTACAACTATTAGTTTCTTTACAATAACAATTCTTGAGTGGAACAAGGGGATAGGAAATAAGGATCTGTGATTTAATCATTAGTGTAAGGCTTTCTCAGTGTGAAAATTCCCTCTACCGTCTTATTACTTTCAGTCTTAAGAGAGCTGCCTGGGTTACTGGGGTGTTAAATGACTTGATGGGGTTCCACGACTAGTATGTGTTAGAGTCAGAACTTGAACTAAGGTCTTTCCAACTCTAATGCAAGTCTTATATCTACTATTATAAGTTTTCAGTCTGCTATAATCATAAAGATGAGAATTTCTATATCCACATAAATCACCCAAGGTGTTGACAGCCATGGGAAATAAAGATAAAATGACTGAAAAGTCACCCGATGACTAGCTGGGGTAGCATCAGGGAGAATATGGTAACCAATGTATATTCTTGAACAAAGTTCCATGATCACTTTCATAATTAAATATTGTCCCAATTAATCAGGGTCTTCTGCAGTCACCACCATCCTTTTAAATGAGTACTACAAAGTAGATACAAGGAGCTCTTTTCACTGGCTGTTATAATACTTTGGGTTCTTCTTTAATCACATTTACTATTAAGTTTATACTCACAAATATTATAAGAACAAAGGTATGCAATGTGACCCCCGTACTCAAGACTCCAACCAGCTTCAAGTCGTGTTTGCTTTGTGCACCATCTTTTAAAGGGGGTTTTTCCTAATCCTCTTGATTGTTACTTCTTTTTCTCTCCTCAGATTATCACGTATCTATTTATCTATTTACATGTATCCCTTCCATTCCTCTGCCCCCATAAACATAAACTCCATAAGGGCTTTTATTTTCTTCCTTTGCACTCACAACACCCAAAACAGTACCTTGCATATAAAAGGCTTTTAATAAATCTTCTTGGGTTGGGTTGGAAACATCACAATGCAGATTCAATTTTTTTTTCAAAAGAAAATTATATAGGAATTACTGAAATCATTATTTGGTTCCTCAAAATACATAAAGTTTGGTGAAGCAATGTTGTTGAGGAAGGGGGTACTTAATTCCCTAAGAACACCGTCTGTTTGCACATAACAAGCAGTGTTGAGGCAACAATAGACTGATGCCCAAAAGAGTTTATGCCAATGGGGCTCAGCTGCTTGCTCAGACTTGCTGAATAGTGTTACAGCAGGATTTTACAAGGTTATCATAATTTTAGTTATCATAGTATTATTGTGAGCAGACATTTTTTAGGTCAGTGTTTATGTAGGGTATGCCTATATTTTAAAAATCGTATTTCTTTTGAGGTTGCATCTGTGTTTTGCGGGAAAAAAAAGCATAATATTGAAATACCAGGTGAAGACAGTAACAAGAGTATTTGTGAGTTGTTATTGAAGGAAGGAAGAGAAGGGAGGGAGGGAAGAAAAAAGGAAGGAAAAGATATGAAGCTTGTCAATTTATTCCTTCAGCTGTCCTTTTTTTTTCTTTCCCCATTGGATAACAGATTATAAGAAGGAAGTTATTTAGCTTAAAAATTCCATTAATACAGTGAAGAATCTTGAACTGGGATCTAAGTACCTAAGTTTTGAATAGATAACTTGTAAAACAAACAATAGAGGTAGGGTTTAAAGTCAATAAGTAAAGCTCTTGGGAGTTGCTCTGGTCTTCATAGCACTCAGTGTAGCACAGAAAAGAAAGAACTGATTGAGAGGCAGGTAATCATAGTTTTAGGCCTTGCTCCATTTTGAAACCATATGCAAAATTTCAAAGAAATTATTAAATCTTTCTAGGCATTCAGGTTCTTACCTAAAAATTGGGATAAAAAGTTTGGCAATTCATTATGTCACAAGTATGTTTTTAAATGAAATTATGTAAAAGTATTTTTAGGAAATAAATATAATATGTAAATGTGAATTATTGTCAATATGAGTTGTACACAGATTGAGGTTGGGCAGCCCAGACCTGTTGTAACCTTGAAATAACCTCATTTTGAAACAAAATCAAAATATGTCTATGTTGTTTGTTGACTGAAGAAAATAATTATTAAGAAAGAAAGAAAGAAAGAAAGAAAGAAAGAAAGAAAGAAAGAAAG